>NC_048598.1:187632732-187730232 GCF_003668045.3 Cricetulus griseus
GGACTTCTTTATCCAACAGTGGGTGTGGTCTAAGGAGGGTGTGCACATGCTGCTCTCAGTGGAAGCTCGTCTGAATTGTGTAATTATCTTAGGGATTCTGGGAACCTGGGGAGGGCTGTGGACAGACCCGTGTTCACATGTCAGCTGGACACCCCACTTTGCTGGTGTTGTTTAACTATGACACATCTGTTAGGTAAGAGCGAACACATCTGCATTTTAGGGTTTACTGAGAAATGATCCAAATATTTAAAGAACAAAAGATAGACTAGTGGGAAGCCTGGCACACAGCAAGGACTTGTGCTAGGGTTAGAATGACTTTATCTTTTCTCCCAATCTTTTAAACTTTTATTTATTTATATTTGTGTGATTTCATGTGTGTGAATATGTCTGTGTATGTGTTTGGTATATGCATGAGTGCATGTGTGGGTGCATGACTCTGTGTACATAGAGGCCAGAGGACATCAGATGTCTGGCTCTATCACTCTCCACCCTATGTTCTGGAGACAGGGTTTCTCTCTGAAGCTGGAGGTAGGCAGGCAAACCCCAACGATCATTTCTGTCTCTGCCCCCATCATCTTGAGGTTACAGATATGCAAAGGCTGCATGTGGCTGTTTACATGGCTGCAATGATCGGAACTCGGGTCCTCACGAATGCTCAGCAAATGTTTTCACCCTCTGAGCCATCTCTCCAGCCCCTGTCTTTAACCTTTTAAAGCCATAAATAACATCCACATACAGTGTGCTCCTGAACACACCAGGGGTTCGTTCCTCCTTGTCCAGCTTCACTGCTGAGAGAACTCTTCAAGAGGAGGCCTGCTCACTCTCCACCAAGGGGAAAGCTGACTCCTGTAACCATTGGAAAACCTTGATGGATGTCCCAGTGACTCTGAGAATAATTAAATCCTCAGTGCTGGATGCAATTAAACAGAAGGGGCGCAGTCATGGCACACGGCTGTTATTATTTATAAGTACTCAAAGGCAGCAGGCAGCTAACACGCTGGGTCTGCCCACTGCAGATCACTCACAGTGAGGTCTGCATGCGAAGCCCAGGCTCTGCCTCCCTCTTCTCTTTACTTAGACGAAGCTGTCAGCCACCAGCAAGGCAGAGACGGACGGAGCCTTGGATGGGTGGAAGGGTCTCAGCCATTGCCTTTACTGCCTGGGCCCGTGTATCTTCCAGCAGCTGAGATTGAAATGTCATGGGGCAGGAACATTTGTTTGCCTACGGTTTGGAAAAGAAAGTCCCTGGATTTGACTCTCTAGATACAACTTTAGGGAGGAGAGCGGATAAGGCTGAGACTACAAACACGCGCATGCACTATGGGCCATCTTAGGATGAAAGGAAACATGAGCAAAGTCTTAGGCTTGTGGTGAGACCACAGTGCAGGAGAATTCCTCTCCTTTCTCTCTTAAAAGCAAACTGAGTCCTATTGTCTTAGTTTCATCTCTGTGATTTCAACATCGTGTGAAAACTTGGCAATATATATCCAGTGCTAAAGTATTCTCCAGTCTTCATTTTGTATATAATACTTAACACTTAGGTACACTACCATGGCTCTGAGATGCTCTTATACCATATAGCTCCCAAATGCCACAATGCTTCTTTCTCATATTTACTAGTTTCTCTTGGAATAGTTCTTTACTCTTTTTCTTTTCTTGGTTGGCCAGTTCCCTGAGTTTATAATGCTTGTATCAGCGGCCCCATCTTCTCTTCTTCAGAACAAGCTTAAAACCAGGTGATTACCAGGCTGTTTGCTGGTTCTGAATTGAGCCCACAGTAAAGGACTAGGGCTTCATTCATTTTCTGTTGTGAGTAACACAATACAACACACTAGGTAAGTCATAAAGAAACAGACTTGCTTGCCTCATGATTCGGCTCAAGGACAGGGAATTGATGGTAGCTGTCTTGCTGGCAAATTCTTCAGGCAGCTCAGGGCATCCAAGGGCAGAGATAGGGAACGAGCAGCCGATGTTGGAAAACTGGCTTTTATAGTACACCCATTTTGCTATAATCCATTAGAGACAACCCATTAAGCCATCAATCTGTGAATCACATGAATAGACCAGCCATTCATGAAGGCAGAGCCCTTAGACCTCTCACCTGGTCCTACCTATTAATAACTCATAATGGAGATTAAATGTTAACATGAGTTTCTTGGGGGTTGGGGCGAGGCATATGGAACCTTAGCAGCTTTATGCATGTATGATTAAACACCCTGACTCTTGGGAGACACTTTCAGTTCCTTTACTGTGCTCTACAGGGTTGACAATCCCCAGCAAACCTTAGATACCATGTGTTCAACCCCGAACTAAGAAACAAGATAGCCCATCAGCCTCTGTTACTCATTCATAAATATTCACACTGTCTCCATTTCTGAAGAGAGTTTACACTTCATCTCTTTGACACTCAAGTTGATGGTCTGATTTGCTTTGGTCAATGGGATGTAAAATAATGTAATGTTTACTACATCTAAGGAGAGCTTTTAGAGGCAATGAGAATGCCTGCCAACCCTCCATTCCACTGTCTTGAGCAAATAACACGTATTAACCTGTGCCTCTGAGTGTGAAGAGGCCTGGGAAGCAGATCCAAGTCCCACTAGCTGATTGGAGGGGCTTCTGAGGACAGAGCTGCAAACTTCAGCCTACTCAAGCCTTACATGCAATATGGACAACCATTGAGAACTGTGTGTTCCACAGTACTGTTCAAGCACAGTTGAAAGATGTAGATAAGAGTGTGACAGTCACTTGTTATAAGATGAAGTGCATAGAAGCATCAGAACGGATTTAGCTCTAATCCAGAAGTTATAACGTATAACTTCTGGCTAGGTAGTGTCCAAAGTGCCAGTCAAGACTGTTGTAGGAAGGTGAAATGTCTTTAAATGTTGACAAACTATTTGATGCAAATTCAAGGATGCTGTCTTTGGGAAGTTCTGCAGTCAGCTTGCACAAAGGGCCCATTAGAAGAATATGTTCAATGTTCAAGTCCCTCATGGTGGTTTGAATGAGAATGGCCTCCAAGGGATCATATATTTGAATCCTTCGTCCCCAGTTGGTTCCCTTCTTTGGGAAGGATTAGGAGGCGTGGCCTTGTTAGAGGAGGCGTGTCACTGGGCTTGGGCTTTGAGGTTTCAAAAGTCTGGGCCATTCACAGTCCCTCTCTCTGCCTTGTGCTTGTATATCAAGATGTAAATCCTCAGCTACTGCTCCAGCATCATGCCTGTCTGCCTGTTGCTATGTTCGCCACCATGATGCTTGTGGACTCTAAGCCCCCCAAAACCCTTTCTTCTATGAGTTGCCTTGGTCATGGTGTCTTCACAGCATTGGAAAAAATGTAACAAAGACATTCTTGTTGGTGCTATTGCTGAATTTCGGTTCTGTGGTGGCACAGAGCTTGTGAACTTGAGTCTTGTCTTAACTTGCTTTCAATTATTTGGAATTCAATCACTGATCTGCAGACCCAGAATTCAGGGACTCCACTCAACCCAAAGGAAACACATGTACTCATTTCACTCAGTGTCTGCACACTCTGCCAAAAGATTTCTGAACCAAGGTAGCATCTATCTGAAAACCTCTGTTATGTTTTTATTTTAAAAAAGGAAAAGAGAAAGCTTTAAGATGAGACATATTGACTAGTTTATTATATGGGTCCGGCAGAGTATGGAGACTAAGAGAGAAGAGAAACAGGGGTAATGGCTGACGCCATGGCCGGTTGCCATAGAGGCAGAGAGAGTGCATAGGTGAGAGAGAGCCAAGAAGAAACAGAGAAATAGAGAGTAGAGAGAAGCAGAGAGATAAGTTGGAGCTTTTAAAGGGAAGACTGCGCATGCACACTGAGGTTCCACGCATGTCCAGAGTCGTCATGGGTGACGGGTGACGTGGTGATGACGTGGCACGTTTTCTAGCGCGTGCCCTGACCATTGTCAGGGGGCGGGGTCTGTCTCTTAAAGAGGTAAAGCCCATCAGCGGCGAAGCCTGAACCTTTCAACCTCAGCATGGATTTGTGTGTTTGGATGCTTCTGGACGGGTGTTTTAAACATGAAACACAGTTACAATGTGTCTTCCCATGGACATGTTTATCACATCTCATGATTAGATGGGGTAATTTGAATTCTTTCCTTTGCTTCTCACCTTGTAGAAACTGCGAAATCCCCTGACTTATTTGGGGATAGGTAGTCTCATTCTCCAAATTAAAAATAATCATATTTGATGTCATTTTTAAAAATAAGAACAAATGAGTTAACACCTATAAAAGGGACTAAAGTAAAATTAAGTATTTTCTCCTTTCCTTCTCTTCCTTTCCCTCCTCTCTGCTCGCTTTTCTTTCTTCCCTTTCCCTTCCGTCATTTCTCCTTCCTTTCTTGAACTACATATAATACATGCTTCAAGATTATTTAAAAACATGCTTAACATTTATTAACAACTAGAGCATAAAAAGAATGTAATTACACTGACGTGATCGGAAATAGGTGTCTATTATCCAGGGGATGTTTACTCCTCTGAGACTCTTTCCACTCTCCTCCCATGCTGGTAACTTTTACACATTCCCCTTCATCCTGTGTGTCCCTAGCTGTCCCAAGTCAGCTGTGATCTTTTTCAGTACAAGGGATAGGGACAGGGGAGATGAGTCCACAAATGATCAGTCCTACGGGTATGACTGGTGGGTTTCTAGAAGGTTTTCTATAAATGGAAAACAAGAGGAGAAAGGGAGTTTAGGGTTGATAATGAAAGATGGGGTTGTCTAAAATTTGCAGGACTTTGTCCTGTGGTCATGAGGCATTTGCTGACGGCTTTGAATCTACAGTGGTTATTTCTTGGAGCAACGGGCATTACAGGAAGGCCTGCCCTGTGATCTTTTCTGGTTTGCCAAAATTTTGGAGATAAAGAATTCTTGACAGCACGAAATGACTTTTAATGCATTAATGTTTTGGATTTTTCTCCCCATCTTATTTTGTTAAAAAAAATCTTAATGAGATTTTCAAAAGTTAATTGTAAAGAGTATCCCCACAGTGCAGGTGACATCAATTTGCATCAGTTTGTCCTTATAGATGAGGAAACTTGGTTTTAGGAAGTTGAATCCGAGGCTTAACCAAGGTCATAGAGTTACTAACTAACCAGTTAGACTGAAATTCATTAGTAGGGCCACATCTATTTCTACTTAAACCACTTTCCAAATGTTCTATTTTCTGATAGAACACTTAAAGTTATACAACAAAATGAGATGGGTGCAAAGAGGAAATCAAGACTCGATTAATCAAGACATTAACATATTTGAATTACTTTATCTCAGTTCCCGCATCGCCCAATAAGGCTGCATCACAGATGCATACCGTGTCTGTCTGGGAGTCCCACACTTTATTTTATCTATTCTCTCCCATAAAATCTACAGACACCAGTCAATTCTTGACTGAAACAGTGACTGCAGTAGCATGTATTTGGACTGAAATGAACACGGTACCTGACTGATGGCTACTGTGATGGGTATGTCTGATAGCGCTATCATCAATTCAAAGAAGACTTAAAACCCTTAACTTGTTGAGTGACAGCAGACAGAATACTTTCAGAAGGCCTCTAGCTCGGATGTTTGGTTTGGGTGTGTATGTTTGTGGGTATGTGTTGTGTGTTTGTGGGTGGTATGTGTGTGTGTGTGTGTGTGTGTGTGTGTGTGTGTGTGTGTGTGTGTGTGTTGCATACATGAGGAAGTACGCATGCTTGTTGAGGCCAAGCAGGACTGAGTGTCTTTCTCTAGCTATGGCCCTGAGTCTTATTATACTGTTATACAGAGTCTCTCACAGAACCCAAACCTCACCTTCTCAGCTCTGCTGGCTGGCCAGTGAGCTCTCTGCACACCCCTCCCAATGTTGGGGTTATAGGCATGTGAAGTCATGCCTGACTTATGTGGGTGCTAGAGATTCAAACTAAAGTCTTCATGTTTGCAGGGTCGGTCCTTTAACCATGGAGACACCTCCCTGGCCCTGAGCAATTGGTTTTTGATGCTTCAGTCTGCTTTGCCTTGTCTGGGCTGAGTGTCTCATAAAGACAGCAAGGCCATCTGATTTCAGGGTCGAATCACATGGCCTCCTTAACCAGGCACAGATTTGCTTTAATGATTCTCTGCAGAGTGATTCATCCAGGATTCTCTCTGCATCCCTTTTGTGCCTGGTCCAGATGTGCATCTAGAACAGGTTTAGTTCAACAATTTCAAAGGGTGGACGCCCACTTTGCACATATGATTAATTCTACATGCGCCTAATTATACCCACAATTGGCTAATTGCATCGACAATTAGCCAATTGCAGGCCCAATTGGCCACTTGTCCCATAATTTGAAGGTGCAAGTGGACAACTGAAGGAACAATTAGATGCATGCCGAGTTTTACATATTTAAAGAGGAGGCTGGGGAGGGAGTTCAGTTCAAAATGCAATGTGGTCCTCTGTGCAGAGCATCCATGGGTGTGGGTCTCCCTGGAAGAAAGGGAAAGTTCCCTGGGTGTTTCACTTCCTGTAATTTTTAAAGCCAATGTTTGTTTGTTTGTTTCCTACCTTTCTATGAAACAAATACTCACTTTGGATTTCTAAGAACTAAGTCCTCAGCCTCAAAGTCTGCAATGGTCCCCACAAAAGCCAGTGCCCCTCCATGGAAAATACTGGAAGCACTGCACTTGGAGCTCCATCTCCTTGACTTTTCGAGCCCCCTCTCCTGTTGATTTTTAACTGCTTTTGTCGGGAAAGTTCTTCCAGTCTCATATCCTCAGACTGTTCTCAGTAGACCTAGAAGAAAGGACCACTCCCCCCTCCCAAGTCTGTATTATCCCAATGAGGAATCACAGTGCTACCCAAAGGTAGCTGCTTGACCCCTCAGCCCGGATCTATGAGTATGCTTCTTTCTCAGTGCCCCTCCTCACACATCCAACTAGGGTGCTTCAGCACAGGTAGCTCAAAACTAGGGTAACAGCTTAAAGGAGCCAGAAATCCTTTTGCAAAAGCACACATGGTAGACATGCTGGGAGACACATGCCATGCATGGGGACCGAGAAGGCTCAGGTGAGCCTCATGTGTTCAGTGGTCTTTAATGGCACTGCAACTTCCAGGGAATATACTCGCTATGATGTCCCTTGTCTCTACAGTTTATGTTTTCAAAGGGATGAAGATTCCTTCATGAATTGGCTCTGAGGATAGCCCAGCAAGAATTCAGATACCAGGGATATTTACTCTACAGTCAAGCACTGAACCCTGGGGAACATGCCATGGCACCCATGGCTCTCAGCCACTGTGTGGTCTATGAAACACAAGTACGTTCTTCGAGCAAAGAATTGTACAAAGATGGATAAGGACACCAGTAGAACGCGGGAAGACCAGCAACAAACAAGTTTCCAAACATCCGTTGAACTCCTGCTTTAACCCATTGATATTTTAAGTGTAACTGACCATGGGATATATGTGACATAATTGATAACATCACAATGCAGATATTATGCATTGGACCCTAACTTAGCAATAAATGATGCTGACATACACCTTAGATTTCATTGTCTAATTTTCTTCTCATAGGAATGTTTTTAAAAAGGTGGCTTTCAGGGCTGAAAAGTTGAACCCCATTTTGAATCTGTGTATCAGCCCTATCTATAGGAAATAGCTCACTCACTGCTATGAACCCCAGGGCTCCTATTTATATAGCAAGAGATGAATCTAGGGGATACCCAGGCCCTCCCCACCCTGACACCCCAAGAAAGCCAGAGGCTGCACCAAATGATGATTCCCCCAATGTCTCTCTTCTGTTCACTCACTCTTTAAAGCTTGCCACCCCAGTATTCAGGAGATAAGATGTCTGGTTCTAAATGCCCTGCATATTAGTTCATCATCCCTAGATCTCTTAGCTTTCCCCAGTGAGAGACCAAGGTCAATATCACAACCAAGCACACTCAATATGGAAGCTCCTCGGGCAGCCTACCACGGTTTCTACTCAATCATCTGGAGCAGTTTCTAACAACATATCCAGGAGCTTTGTCAATGGCTATTGTATACTGATCAGTCATTATTGGTGTTAATTGTCTCATACCTACCACTCACTCACAGATCGTGACTATGAACCTATGCTGGGCTCCCTGCATTACAGCAGCAGATTTTTGTTCTGCTAAACTTGGGGTTTTGCTCGGAGGGGAGACTAGCAGTGCTGGCCTTCGGGCCGTGCCAGGAAAATGTGTGGGCCAGATGGCAATCCAAGTTGGTCTGATAGAGTGTTTCTATTTCTGTGAATTCTCAAAAACAAACTGACAGGCACGAAGAAAAACGGTGACTCATAGCCCTCAGGTCCTTGACTTCCAGCTTCTGAGATGCAATTTCCTATTGTCCTGGGAACCCCATTTCTGCAATGACACAACCTCGCACCTCCTATTGCCATCGTCACCACTGGCGTCATCCTCATTATCACTGTCAGCACAGACACTTCACCAAGTACCTGCTGTGAGCTGAGGCCGATATTTACTGTCTATTAAAATAAGTAGATTTAGTCTAACTGCCTTGTGATGCACTCACACATCATTACTGTCCCTCCACGAAGGTTCTGTGACTCAGGGAAATTAAGCAGTTTTCTCACAACCACAAAGATGATGAAGGCTTTGGGACCTGAGTCGAGGATGTGTTCGTATCTCCTCTGTGATGATGGTTATCTAAGTGACAATATCCCACAGACTATAATTCTCCTCCAGGCAGCCTCTACCACATGTGCACACATGTGCATATGTATATATGCCTATGCAAAAATACACATACACGTGGGTGTTTTATTCATACCCTCCAGACAGACTATAACACTGGGATACTGCATAAATGTTTTCTGGCTTGCATTCCCAGCAAAGCTCAATCTTATTCCATAGCTTCGCCTCTTACCTTCGTAAAATAATGGAATAAAAATGTTCATTATGCAATACAGATGTAGGGGCTGGAACACGAGTTAATGGGTGAATGAGTCTTAGATTCTAGAGCCTCTGTCTCCTGGGCCGAGATTCCATAGGCCACGCCTCAGAGGGCAGGCAAGTCTACATTCATTGTCGAAACCTCTCCTTACCCCCTCTCCTGTTGCTGATGGTTTGATGTTAAGAAGGCATACCTAGACACAAAAGCATCCTCATGCCAGTATAATCAGGAACATGTGAGAATGGAAAAAATCGGAGTTCCCAAGTGGTATTTGAGTATGAGGTTGGATGGCAAAGAGACCCCTTTCTCTACCAAGCTTCCATCAGACTTGGGGGTTTTAAACTGACTTCAACTTGGGATGATCCACAGCCTCAGAAAAATTTCACCTGTAGCCATTAGAGCAGATGGGGAGGCCACGTGATATAGATGTCTTGGTAGTGAGATAGTAAAACACAAAACATTATTTTGGAGCAGATTCTAGAAGGGATTGGCTTATTTTTAGATACTTACTGAGTTGGTTTTACAAAATGAACATTCCATTTAAAAATGTATTATCAAATTAATAGCATAACAAGTTTTCAGGGGAGGTTTATTAGAGTCAAATATTTTAAAAGCTGCCATTTAAACAGAAATGGTTGTTAAATTGAGGAGATAATTAGGTACCTGAAATTAATCAAAGTATGTTTTTAAAAATAAACTATATTTGACTCACTGAAGATACATTTCAACCTTGTCTGGTTCCCTGGAATACACTAAAAATTGAGAATTTTGCAAACTAATCTGCAACATTGTCTTTGGCATTTACAATCCAGTTCTGTCCTTTGTAATGTAGATTCTGCAAAAAGAAACACACCCCCAAGCTAAAATTCAACCTATAATATGTCAATATCAACCTAAATGCTATCAATATACAATGTATAATGGTGATTATACTATAATGGATACTTTGGTTTCAATTTCTCCTAGTACCTATGTCTTTTCTATTGGTTTTACTCTTTCCCTTTTTGGGGTTGGGGGATTGGCTATTTCTGCTTTCGAGGTGTACCACAATTACACCAGCTTAGCTGGCTATGGAAATTTAAGATCGAGAAAAACAAAATCAGGGCTATTCTGCCTGTATGAACCAAGGAGTGAGTTCGAAATTTAGTAAATCAAGAAAATGCCCATAAGCACCTGTTTTGTGTTAGGCAAGAGAATAAGTAAAAATGCACATATCAAGTAGGGGGAAGAGACAGAACTTAGCAGCAAGAGCAAACATCCTGGCCCAGAGGAACTGTAAAGAGGGATTGGGTCCTGGGGACAAGCACGGAGCAGGACAGGAGAGTGAAGAGGGACTGGGAGGAAGGGGGGCAATGCTTACCTGGGAGATAAGAATGAAAAGGGTGCCTCCATTTCCAAATAGGAAACATAGTCAATCCTATTGATCCCTTATCGTTCAAAATTGACTTAAATTTTAGGTTTCCAAACAATTTTAGTTTTGTAGTAGATGAGATGCTAAAGATAATAAAGGCTTCTGCATGGTCCACATCCCATTTCCTGGTTAAGAAAATGCCCCAGGGTTTACACACATGTTTAACCCAATTGTTACTAGTATGGGAACTGGCTTGGATTAATAGTCCTAACCTCAGCCATCCACAGACCTGGAGGAAGTCCTGCCCCATCCAACGTAAGATTCGTGCGTTATCCAAACAATCAAGGTCCACACTGCCTCCATCAGCTCGGCTAGTAGGATGCTCATTTTCCAGCCCCATTTGTACAATTGGCTCTGCCTCAATTATGGCTTCATCTTTTTTTTTTTTCTTTTCTTTTGAGTTGGTAGAGTAACCCCTTGCCAACTCCTTATTCTCTTCTCTCAACCTTTTTTTTTTTTTTTGACTCTCTTGTTTCTTTTCTAATTTCTTGGTCTGATGTTCAAAATCTCAGAGAAATATGGCATCATGTTAGAGCTATGAGGAAGAGAAGGAAAAAAAAAACATGTAGTGGTATCTTGTACCTCCAGTAGACTTGTGTGAGACCACCACCCGAAGTCCACGGGAGGAATAAGATGCCACTACCAAAACAATCAGTTCTGGTGAGGCCATTCAGAGCTGGGTGTAACCCTCAGGAGTAAAGATTTCTCCTCTGTTCTGGGGTATTTCCAACAGCACCGAAATGATATGGTGCTAAGTGTCTCTGGGAGCCCACTGGACCACTTAGTCTAGGGCTTGTCAAATCTAGTGCTATTTCAGTATTACTTTGATCTCTTATGTAAACAATGAAGCTGTCAAGGCTTAGGCACAGAACAGTGTGGACTCTGCAGAGGGAAACAACAGCATACAAATGCAGACACGGAAGACCTCCTTAGGGCTGTCTGAGATGGTCAAAGTTAAGGACCTCTGAATTGCTTCACCTTCCCCTTCATAACTGTAAACCACAGGGCACACAAGAACAAGACCGGCTCTAGACAAGGCAGGGGCCTTTTTATACTGAGACTGAATCTTTCAAGATTTCTTCTCTTCCCAACTCCCCCTCACTTTGACTTTTCCATAGTACAGATCACCTCTGACAAGCCACCATGTCCTTTCTGAACCTGATCGAGCAGCTAAACCAGACTAGCCCTGTCACTATCAGCCTTGTCTAGCTCCTGGTAGTAGGTGTTCAACTAATTGACTGTAATCCATCTTGACTTTGCAATAGAAAGACCTCCTCTAGTGGAGGCTTCCGCTTTCCTTTCTAGAACTGGGTTTAGTGGGCTTCCCCTCCCCCATGTCTGTAGCAGTTCAAGACAAGGCATTCCCTAGCAAGGCAATGCCCTTCTCCATATCTGAAACCAGAAAGTGTGGGGAAGACTTATAAAGAGGCTGACAGACACTCCAGGAAAAATTGTGTAGTCAAAGCTTCTGACAGCAGTAAGACCAAAGCAGCCTTCCCTTATAGTCTCACACACCCGGCTTGGCCATGTGGGGATCCCGTGTCAGCCAGGCAGCCTTTGTCAAGTCTGAGTGTTCTCTGTCCTTAAATGAGTTCATGATTCTCTACCTTATAAGTCTCTTAAAAAGTCTAAAATAACCTGCACCTGGCACAGGGCTTTCCATTTGACAACCTGTAGCTTCTGGGAGGAACATTATCCCCTGTGTAGGCAATCTCTCACTGAACTAATTTATATGAATATGTACACATATGTGGCGTGAGTGTGTGTGTGTGTGTGTGTGTGTGTGTGTGTGTGTGTGTGTGTGTGTGTGTACAGAGACAGAGATAGGTTATAAAATAGTAGATTAAAAAATGGCCTTTTCAAACATCCTTAATGTTAATTGTTAATTATCTTCTGTCCTGCCTTCCCATCCTTTTCCCTATGTAACCCCACCCCATTATTTCCTTTTCTGATGGGCTAAGTGCTTCTGTGTATGTGTTTGTCTTATTGGATGATAAATAAAGTACTGTTTGGCTAATGCGGCAGCAAGTTAGTCAGGACTAGGAGTCAAGGAGGATTCTGGGAAATGTAGCAAAGAAGTGGTGATCCAGGCAGAAAGTGACATAGCAGGGAGACTCATATATAAACAAGGGCAAGAAGGAAGTGGGCCTCTTCTCTCTTCCTCCAGAGCCACCATGTGATCCCAGGATGAGGACGCCAGAGGAAGGCATCTGATAATATGTTTTATAAAATATATAGATTTATGATAATTAAGACTGAGCTAGCAGATGAGTCATTGGCCAAGCAGCATTTGTACCTAATGTAAGTCTCTCTTATTATTTTGGCCACCTACGTGACAGGCAGAACTCAAGCGGGAAGATTTATCGCAACACCTTTCTCTTGGTATCACTATGGACTATCTCCCTCTTGTTGTTGGTTAAGGGTAACCTAGAGATACCCCAGACAAGACTGGCTGTTGATCTTGCTCTTGGCTGATTACAATCACTTGAGGGTAAGACCCTAGTGATGAAAACACCATATACTTTGACCAAAGGAGGTAGAGAATCCAAGTTGGTCTGACCAGGAGGTTTCCTTCACAGGGCTTTAAGGTGCTATGCAAGCTTCTGGGGGTCAGGAGTCACCAATAGTCTTAGCCAGATGTGAGGGCTATGAACTGTCACCATGGACATGTCAGAAAGATACACCCATGGGTGAAGTAGTGGCATGGATGCTACAGAGGTAACCAACTGCTCTTTTATTGTATTTTAGGCCAGCGTCATAGGAGGAAATCAGTGTCTGGTACTATAAATCTTGCCCCAAGGGTGAACCTACTACTACTAGTTTCGCTGAATTGACACAATTTCAAACAGCTAAGTTCTTATCTATATATTCCTAGATCAGTGAGGATTCTAGACTCTCAGAGAGTTCCTTTATGCAGTTGACAGAGATGAACCCAGAAAAAAATCACAACTGATGAAAGTGTAGCCATAAACATCTGTGGAGTTATCAGCCACAAATGGGACTTCTGGATTGCCTCTCTCAACCTCAAGGCTCAGGGACCATTGCAGAAGAGAGGCAGAAAGACTTAAAGAGCCAGAGATTGAGGAAGACTGGAGACAAACAGTGTCTTCTGGACATGACAAGACCATTATACTCATGGACTCAAAGAAGCTGCGGTGACCAGCACAGGACCTGTACAAGATCTATCCAGCCAGTCAGCGTGGAAGGAGAAGAATATCAGGAACCCCCATCCCTCTTACAGGAGTCAATGAGAGTGATGACTTCTCAGGGAGGAGGAGTCAGTTTTCCTTAAGTGTGTGACTCCTGATAGGTTGAAGCCGATGCAGTGGAGAGGCAGGGAATGGAAAGATAGTAAAAGTACACATACATAGAGATAATTAATCATGTTATCTATGTGTGTAATTTAAGAGTAAACTGCTGAGCTAAAGAAGAGGAGATGACTAAGTAAGTACAGACAAGTCACTGACTCAGACCCACATCCCAGCATACCATGTTCAACGTCAGTGTGTGAGGGGATGGGGCTATAGCTCAGGTGGTGGAGAGTGCATGAAGCCCTGAGTTCAAACCCCATCACTACTCCAAACCAGGCATAATAGTGTACACCAGCCATCCCCAGACTCTGGTGATAAAGACAGGAAGAGCAGAAGAAGCTCAAGGTCTTCCTTGGCTACTTACCAAGTTTGGCGTTTGGGACAGCCTAGAATGCAAGTGACTCTGTGTCAAACAAAAACAAAATAAATAAAATAAGTTGAACGAAGGGCAAAGTTAACCCTTCCAGTGGGTTCACTACCAGTCAGCACCTTGGAGGTGACATTAAAGAGATTCTGGAAGACTCCACAAGTGCCATTCATAGGTACTACAGGACAGACTGGGAACTGTCCCCCCCACCCACACACCCACTCTATCTGGACCCAGTAAAACCAGTAGGTGGCCATTAGAAGACAAAGTCAGTGTCACCTTGGGTAGCATTGTGTAAGACTGCTCTCAGGGGAACCCCCAAGTTTATTGCCAGCTGCAGTGGAAAAGCATTGCTTTGAGTGGTTTCTTCCCCCTACCTAATTGTCAAAACTGAATAATATTATCAGCTTTTTTTTTTTTTATCCTTTGAGTATTTTTCTAATAAGAAAGCACCGAGATACACAGCAAATAAAAGCGTAAGATTCCAGGATGCAGTGCAATCATGCAAAATGACTTTCATATCAGTTTGATAAGCAGCTGAAATTTAATAACTACAGCCCTCCTATGGTGCTGGATGAAAGTCTAATACTTTCTGCTTTGGGTTCTTTCTTCTGCAAGATGCTATTCAGGACTGTAGCGGAGGCTTTTATAGTCACGGAGATGAGAGGTGCTGCGGATTAATCAAAGCCTCGAGAGGCTGGGCCAAGCCCCAGCCAGGCCAAAGCACAGTGACTTCAAAGCTGAACTAAAACCAAGCCCAAGACTGTCCATGACTATGAAGACATGGTTCAAGTACCTCCATTATCTCAAAGCTACAGGTATGAGTCGTCACCAGAGAAAGCACAACCCTCGTTAAAACTTTGGAAAAACTCAGTCTCCAGAATATCTTTATGCCTTAGTTTGGAGCAAATTATGCACTGTAGAGGCAGAGGGTGGAGGGAGAAGACGGGGAATGGAGAGCATTAGGAGTTGAAAAGAGACCCCTCCATCTTTACAAAGGGAACAAGAATGTGATGTTATATACACAGCGTCTTGGTAGACAGCTTACAACCCAAAGTCTTCTTAGATGGTGCCTGTCTAAACTACGTTAAGGTCAGGGAAATGACAATTTATTTAGTGGTAAGCAAATAAGTCCACAGGCCTGCTGATGCCAGGCACCTGTCCTTTAAGGTCTACTAGAACAGTTGTTGCAAATTTATCCAAGTGGCCTACTGAAAGTCAGCCGGAAAATATGCCAGGGCTCCCACCAGCACCCAGCTGACAGTGGCCACAGCCTTCGGCATTGTTAGGGATGTCTAACCCTAGGGAAAAAAGAGAGGAGCCTCCGATTAGACGATAACAGAACAGGAATGGGCAACTGGTACCAGGGCGGTGTGGTCTGTATTAATGGACGCTTCCAGCTTAGCTCTGGGATGCAGGTGAGTTAGAAGCCAACGCTCCCTGAGCAGGTGGGCTGGCCAAAATGGGGTTTGGCTGGCTTGCTCTTCTACTGCCCCCTACTGGCAGAGTTTCCCGCCGCCAAGGCATGAAAGGGGCTGCTTCTAGTCTGTTCGTCAAAAGGGTGGCAGCTAAGGTGAAGAAAGCAGAAACCTCAAAACAAAGACAGCCAAGCAGACATGTGCATCAGAAAGGCTAAAGATGAACTGGGTAGTGACTCGAATGGCCTCCTTGGTGAATTTTTCCGAAAGAACCACAGTAGCATGGTGTCACAACTGCCCCCCCCCCTTACCACTGCATGCCTGAGTGTGGATGGGTCTGCTTTAAGATAGGTGTAGACAGGAAGTCCCTCAATGGGAGAACATCTGATCCTGCCATCAGATCTAACTACAGCCTTTAAAGGAAATTCTAACTCCAGATGTCGGCTTAGGGAAATGAATCAATTAGGCAAATGAAGATTTCCCTCATAAATCAGCAGGCGAATAGCTTCCGTCCAGCCATGGACCTGGGGAGGAGGGACAGCGGAGTTGGCCAGGTGCCTGGTGGTGGACAGTCCAGCCATTTGCCACAGTCAGGTGACCCGGATCCCCTGGCTCTCCTGAAGTTGTGTTTACCCCCTTGGGAGCTGGTTTGATTTAGAAAGAGCGCTGTAAGCCTTCTACCTCTTTTACTCCGAAGATAATAAAGCTCCGGGCTTCAGAGTGGGACCCCATGTGAGCCGGTGTCACTATTCATAAAATAATTGAGTTTACACAAAAAGTGATTTCAGTAATAGCTGGCTTTTTATAAGTATGTACATTTTATTTAAAATTACTGACTCAAAAGGCAAGGTAGAAAAAAAAATCACCTCCAACAACTTCCTGTAATTGCGAATTATTGTGAGGGGAACAGAAGGGAAAGATTTCGAAATTATGAGCCATTATGCTCAAGAGAGAAAGAGAGAGAGGGA
The DNA here is from genome assembly GCF_003668045.3 of Cricetulus griseus. Taxonomy (NCBI): domain Eukaryota; kingdom Metazoa; phylum Chordata; class Mammalia; order Rodentia; family Cricetidae; genus Cricetulus; species Cricetulus griseus. The sequence continues at coordinate 187,649,120 of NC_048598.1, forward strand.
GAGAGAGGGAGAGGGAGAGAGAGAGCGAGAGAGAGGCAGTGGAAGGGAAAAAAAAAGAGACAGCTCGGCTTCATGAAACACAGCTGACAAGCTCGGCTAAATTACCCCCGGACCATTACAAAAATCACTTAATTGCCGAGCATTTTGTTAGGTCAATTGACTCTAATTGAAAAAATAACAAAAAGCTTATTATGCTGCAAATGTGGCCGTGGAAAATGAGTCTTCTGTTAGAAGGAAACAATAATTCTAAATTTCAGCTGCCTCTAACACTGTGGAGTTCACTGTTTCCTTGGGTAGATCCCACTGTAGCCAAGCAAGGGGAAAGCGTGTGTTGATGGTTTTCCCTTTAGTCTCCCACATCCCAGCCTTGTCTCACCCCTACCCGAACCCAGTTTAATCACAGTGCGAGACACCCACCTCACCCCTTCTGAAGCAAATGTACATACCCACCCCCAGCTCCCCTTCGTCTGTGTGAAAGGTTCTGGAGACAAAGGGAAGGGCCCGCATCTGTGAACTGTCCCATTCTGTCCCACCCGTGAAGCCCTAGCACCCCCAGACAGACTCGCTCTAAGGGTCTTGGAGCCCCCCAGCCTTGTCTGTCAGGGAGCCCCTTTTTCCTGTCCTCTCTCTTACCTGACTCTCTCCCCTTTACAACATAGCTGGCAGGAGGCAGTGAAAAGCTTAAGTCCAGGCAATTTCTCTGAAATGGCCCCCTGACACGCACATCTAAGGCTGGCCCTGATTGACATCAAGTGTAGCAATTAAAGCTACCAGCTGATGAAGGTGAAGGCTTCTCATGATTACACAGTTTGGGGATGGTTTGGCCAGAGTTGGTGCATTTCAAAAGGCCAATCGGCCTGGGCTCCATTGCTGCCCCAATTATAGATTTGAATGGTGGGAGTTCACAATGGGGGTGATTCTGCTCTGCAAGGAAAAAAAAAGTAATTATTTGTCCATAAAACCAGGAGGCCTGGTAGGAGAGTCTAATGGTAGTGCTTTGTGGGAAAGCTGTGGGAAAGAAAGTGTCTACGTGTGCACGAGTGTGTACCGCAGGCAGTCTGCGCATCTGTACCTGAGTGTGGGGCTATATGTACATGAGTGTGACCATACTACATGGAGTGCACATGTCTGTTCATGAGTGTGTTTATGTGTTACAGATGGGATTCTATGTGTGCTTGAGTGTTTCACGATATGCAGTGTATGGTGCTTGTGCATGAATGTGAGCTATGTGTGCAAGATTGTGTATAGAGTATAATATTAGATGGCATGTGCATGTGTGCACATGAGTGTGGAGCAACTGTGCATGAGTGTGAATGCGTGCGTGAGTGTGATATTACATGACATGTGCATGTGTGCACGTGAGCTTGGGGAGATTGTGCATGAGTTTTTGTGTGTGCATGCATGAGTGTGATATCTATTCTGTGTACTGTGCATGTTCATGCATGAGAGTGGGACTGTGTGAAGTGTACAGTGCATGCCTGTGTATGCATGAAAGCACGAAAGCGTGACTATATGCACATGTGTGCACCTGTGTGTATTCCCCGGCATCTGTACATACATTTGCCTGTGTAAACACAGGTAGATATTAAAAGGAATTCATGAAGTAAAGAGAAAACCTGTCTGCAGCCCGCTGAGCAAACTCAAAGCTGTGCATCACCAACTCTTCCCAGTTCCCTTAAGTTAAATATTTCAGCTCCTGCTGGGCTGCGGATCCAAGACCAGGAGCTCCTTCCTGGGAGGTGGGGAGCTTTGCTGGGACCCGAGCACATCTACTCCCATCTGGACCCTTCACACTTGCACCAGCAGTCCAGCTTGCCCTTCCTCACTGGAGGGCCAGCTCCCCTAGAGCTCAGCAATAGAAGCCTTCCACTGAAGTGAAATCCACAGCCAGGCATCCTGTCCCCAAGAAGAGGCAAAAACACGAGGCTGCGTCGCACCCCACTCTGCGTGTGGTTTCTGAGTGTCCCCAACTGGAGACAATGTCAAGGGGGCCCACACAGCCCTGCATGTCACCTGGTATCTTGGCAGACAGATGAACTAGGAATAAACTGATCCACCTAAGTGCCGTAGGTGTTAAAGGCACCAAAGAAGCATCCTGAAAGATCCAGCATGAGAGAAAAGAAGTACCCAGAAACTTTGCTTTGGGAGGAGAGCGGTTAGGTGCTCTCCCTACCCCCATGCCTTTGCTGTCCCTGACCAGGATTCAGGATGCGGGAGTGTACAGAGCTGGGATGTAGATTCAGGACTTGTATGAGGAGAGAGAAGAGATGCAAAGGGACAGGAAGTGCCCTCCCACCCTGAGTGGCACATAGAGAGGGGACCTGGAAGAAACGGGGGGTGGGGGATCCTGTGATTATGTGGCAAAGCTCTCTGACACAGAGTGAGCAATGGAGAACTGGGTTCCACTCACCAGACCAATGGGCTTCATCAATTAATCACGGCCAAATAATCACCACCTACATTAAAGAATAATACATGAAAGGACAGGGCCTCACTGTAACGTATTCAGAAAGGGCCGCCTCCCTAATCCCTCTGAGCCCTGACATGTTAACTGGGTAGCGACTAATTAGATGTCAAAAATTCATAAGCGCTCTTTAATATTGCATATATCTGCAGCCGACATTTCAATATGAGACTTGTATACACAGAAGTCACCATGGCATTCAAACACAGCAGGGTGGGAGAAATAAAAGTGAACCAATAAAAACAAGGTCCTTAAAAAAACCCCAGAGAGTGGCGGCTTTGGAAGTGTGCTTTCTTCTTCCAGGAAGGGAGCGCCTTAATAAGAATTATAGGCGAAGGGGCTTCTGCTCCATGCTGCGTGGACAGAGAGAGGGGGAGAGAGACAGGAGACGGCCTTATCAAAGACACTGCCAGGTAAATAGTAATTTATTGTTCATGCACAATGAATATTACCCAGTGTCCTGACACCGGGTGATAATGAAAGACATGTTACTGTGGCATCCCAGGGGGGGATTTCCACCCCCCTTCCCATCTCATCTTTTTCGAGCAAGGGAGCAATGATGGGTGCTGGCAGCCACTGCCTGTCTCAAGCCATTTCGCATAATATAAGTAGCACCTGAACTTTAGTGGATTAAGTAAGTGAGTTAGTTTGCTGGCTCCGTGATATATACGTTGCCTAGATGCAAACTTATATTTCAAATGCTGGGGACTATATTTTTATAAAACAAGCCTTTTCCTGTCGGAAGAATTATAGGAACGTGATATAATACGAGGCGGTGAGATTAAAAACAATGCATCATAGGAAGGAGAAAACGTGCTGTCTTATGGCTCGCATCCCTTAATTGAACCTCTCAGGAACACAGAGGAAGGCTCAAACAGAACCTGCCAGAGAAGCGTACTCCCTCTGACTTTCCATAGGCCTGGTTTGTAGGTGGCTGTTCATTTGGATGTCTTAGCATGCACACGTGCACATGCACACACAAACAGAGCAAAGGCATCGATTATGTTTTCCTTTCTGTGTTGAATCGTTCCATATCAGTTTTAAAGGAAGGCTATTTTTTTGCTTTATTGGTTTATTAAATCTTTCAATACTCCAACTATTTTCATAATAATTGTGTATAGTGTGTATACATACACTATATATATATATATATATGTGTGTGTGTGTGTGTGTATGCTTTTGTGTGTGACTGTAGACATGCACACCTGGCTAGAGGACAAGCTCAGGAGTCAGTCCTCACTTTCTACTTTGCTTGAGACAGGATTTTTCTTTCTTAATAAAGATTGCTGGGGCAGGGGGAGGTGCAGTGCCCACAGAAGCCAGAAGAGAGCGTTGGATTCCCCAGGATCTGGAGATACAGGCTGCTGTAAACCACGTGATGTGGGTGCTAGGAGCCAAATTCAGGACCTCAGGAAGAGCAGCAAATGTTCCATCCAGCACCGAACCATCTCTCCAGCAGGAAGAAAATGAGATCTCTCGCCCACCATTTTGTATGCCAGGCTAGCTTTTGTTGAGCTTTTGCCCATTCTCCTTTTCCCACCCTTACCCCCTGTCTTGCTATAGGAGCACTACAGGTTCACACCACTGCATCTGGCTTTGCATGGATTCTGGGGATCCGAACCTCAGCCCTTATGCTTGTATAACAAGAACTTTACCCACTGAGCCAGCTTTAAATATATATATATATATATATATATATATATATATATATATATATTCATGAGCTTACAACTTTCAAGCTTCCTTTAGGCACTTCCATATAGACTTGGTTTTGGTTGGCCCTCTCCCCTGACGGCCTCTTCTTCCCTGTCTCCTGAGAAGGTTAAAAATGAAAACTTTTTAAAGAAGAAAGTTGGGGAGGAGAATGGAACACAACTGATGTGAGAACGGACTCCAGAATATTTAGGGTGGGAGGGCAAAACTGTCCTTTCCTTTGAATTCTCTTCCTGCTTGGCCAAGGAGAAGAGATTGGGGAAGTTGTGTTGGGCACAGAAGGAGCTGTCTGTATTCAGATCAGCAGTGTGCAGCCTGATTTCCACCAACCTGATTAGCAATGTGCCCCGGGACTTGTTTTCTAGAGGCAGTGACGTCATCCCTGACTCTCGCTTTGCTTGGGCCCAGGTGCTGTGAGGACTTTGGGCAGGACCAGGCATCTATAGGGACCAGGGGAGCATAAAGCTCAAGTCCTAGCTGATTTGGATCATGTCTGTGGCCCTTGCTCCTTGCTTGGGAGAAATCCCTTTCAAAGCCATCTAGCACTTCAGCATTCATCTCCTGGTTTGGAATTTCTGAGTACCTGCCTGTCTCTGGCATGTTAGCTCCAAGGGGTCTTGGAGCTAGAAAGGGGGAAAGGCTGGACTGAGCCACTAGGCACAGTGCTAGGGTCCAGTGGTCAATCTTGGTCTGTTTTCTGGTGAGTCATTGATTTGGACTTCTTTAGCCTGATTCAGGCTGAGGAAAACCCTTTCTTGTCAATACTTACATCATAACTAACTGCATTCATTTGCTATCTGGGATTCTCACTCCTTGTTACAACAGGAAATTGGATTCCTCTTGCCTTTCAGCATCTCTGTCTTCAGAACAGGAGTCCTTATCGATGTTGACTGGTGGCTAGGAAAACACGATCTCTCCAGCTTGCCTCGGGCACGGGAAAGTTCTCTCTTCTTTCTGTTGGTTTAAAATCAAAGTCAGGTCAGTACACTGACATCATGAGGCTGCTTAGTCATCCATGCCCACTCTTAGTTTTCAGTACTTTGAGCCCAGTTGCTAGCACTCAAAGGGGATTGCCAATACTGCAAAAATCTCCTTGACTTCTCTCTTCTTCTAAGAATGAACATCCCACTGAGTTGGGATGATTCCAGTGCAACCTTCTGAGAGCCAGAAGAACCCCAGAAATCTTAGGGGAGTGGTAGGTAGTACCTGGCTGCAACACCTAAAATGACCTAGGAGTCAGAGCTTCCAGAGAACATCCACTGCTGCACCTGGGGCAGAAGGAATGATGGGAGATAAGCAATGCAGACCACTGGCTGAGCTGTGACAAAGGTAATAAGGCATTGCAGAGGCCAGCGCCAGCCATTTCTACATACAATTGTTTTAGTTACTTTTACCATTGTTCTGACCAAAACACCCACAAAATCAACTTGAGGGAGGAAGGATTTGTTAGGGCTCTCAGTAGCTGTGGAGGGTTTGCTTGGACCCAGGCGTTTGGGCAGAAGAACATCGTGAGGGCAGGAGTGATCGGGGCCTCCTCTGCCCCACGGTGAACAAGAAGCAGAGACAGAAGGGCAGAGAGGTGGCCAGGCTGAGACACAACACTCCAGAGGGCAGGCTGGGAGCAGATATAAGTGAGACTTCGGTTTCTGTTCCCATTCTCATGGAGTTCCTCCACATACGTGCCTTCCCTTAGTCTCTTCCATCTTTTGCAAAGTTGGCTTTCAGCGGGTTACCTGCTTCAGTGGTAGGAGGGCCAGGGGGTCTTCACACAGGATATAAGTTTAGGCACATGAAGGATATTAAATTGATCCAGAGTCAAGGATTAAGAGATGGGTGAAAGGAACTAGGGAAAGGGCTTTGTCCCTGAGGTTATAGCTTGAAGGGGTAAGTAAGCAGACAACATTCATCAATGAAACGTTTACTCCATCCAGGAACTCCTGATGGTGATGACTGATTGTTCAGCTTAGAAAATGCCCTGGGTATAGAATACACATGACTTTGCTGGCACACAAGAAATAAAGAAAGAAAGAAAGAAAGAAAGAAAGAAAGAAAGAAAGAGAGAGAGAGGTGAGAGAGGAGAGATAGAAAGGAAGGGAGGAAGGGAGAGAGAGAGAGAGAGAGAGAGAGAGAGAGAGAGAGAGAGAGAGAGAGAGGGCAAAAGGAGATGATGGTGGTAGTCCATGGTGATGCCTGTCCCCAAGTAGAAAGTTGAGTACCCACATTTATTGCAAATCCTTCAGTTCACTGGCTCAATGTCTCAGTAGAAACAGTTTTTTTTTCACTAAGACTCTCACAGAATATGTAGCAAAGAATGACCCCTCAAAACAAGGCTCAGAGGGACCTAGGTGGTGTCAAGCCAGCATCAGCCATGGTGAAAAGTTACCTTCTGTGGATGGCTCACTCTTGAAGGTGGACATGGAGTCATCCCTTTCCGGCACACGCGACCTGCAGCGAATAGCTCCGTGCTGGTGCATAAAAGCAAACGGCCGTGAGCGTCCATGGCACATGGGACTCTGCTGCTCATTCACATTCTAGAGGTCAGTCTTGGAAGGCCACGATGTACTCGCCTGTCCTGAACACATGACCATCCAGCTACACAGGACACGAACGTGAATGGTTTGCACACTTTCTATTTCCTGATCGTTTCCACAGTTTTATATTCTACAGCCCATGCTTCATGAAGGGATGCAGAAATACTAAATTCTAGAGGAACATTGTCCAAATAGACGTTTAAAACTTATGGCAGAATTTGCCCATAAATCTACGCAATTTGCATAAGAGATTTGCTGTGGTGGGGGACAGGGAGATCGGAAGTCTAGCCTCGGCACATCTAAGGCACAGACAGAATCGTCAGAAAAAATAGTAACTCTCTAAAGACCAGAGAAGGATGTGGAGTGGAGAGAGAGGGAAGAGTTTCCACAGGGCAGGAGAGACAGCCAGTGCAGCTCTTCCTCCACCAGTGTGTGGATCCGACTCCTCACCATGTCACAGCAAGGTCTTGTTTGTTTGTACGGACCTTCCTCGCTTTCCTATTTTAAGATGCTTAATTGTCCTGGGGATTATAAAGCCCTGCTAACCAGATAAGTCTAAATGATTCAGCCTTGTTTCCATGGTGACAGAGATGATGGTGGTGAGGATGAGGAGGGCAGGCAGGGCTGGTGACAGCAGCAGGGATCAGCATCAGCTTGGCTGTTTCTAGGCACGCAGTGCTTGCCGGTGTATGTGAGAGGGTAAGCAAATGCATACGGCCTGTGCACAAGCTTTCTGTGATTTGAAGGTACAGTTCTAGGGAGAGGATAGCATTTACTAGGTCTAGCTCTATGCCTGGGAAGACAGTGTCAACAGGACTACGAGTGTGATCTAATGGCAGACCCTTGGAGACATAAGATAAAGCCCTATGAAGGGTAGGAGCAGCTAAGCAGCCTAGCTAGGGTCACAGAGACAGCCTCCAGCAGAGAGGGACTGGATTAGTATGCATTTCCAACATATCCACAGTGGAATGCATCTGGAAGAATGCATTCCCGACGATCAAGAACTGCTTAGGTCAAAAAACAGGCTGAGGGTGGAAGGACGGATGCTTAGCTATGCTGTCAGGATGTCATCTGGATGCATCTGTCTTTCCCTCTCTTTACACCTGCCTTTGTCACCAAACCCCATGTTCCTTCTGAGACTTACAGTTTATAGAGCTCTGTGATCTAACTTGCTTCGAGAGTACTGTAGTGAGCAGAGGCCAGAGTCAAAGACCCCGCAAGGCTGCTCATCCCTTTTTAACCCAAAAGTTTAATCCTTTGAAAATATCTGAAGGGGATGGTCCAGAGGGAAAAGAAACCAACTGACAAGAGTGGCTATGCCCAACAAGAAGATCGAAAAAAGGACACATGGTCCCCTCCTGAAACCAAAGGGCAACTTACTGCAACAGCTCTCTTGGGGCTGTGTGGAAATAAAGTGCTGAGTTACGAAGCAAGGGTCTGGGGAGATGCTTCCCTCAGGGAAGTGCTTGCCGTACGAATGTGGAGACATGAGTTCAGTCCCCAGTATGCTTGTAAAAAGGCAAGCAGTCTCAGCTGTGCTTGTAATCCCAGTGCTGGAATGTGGAGATGACATCACTGGGACTAGATGGCTGGACTGCCTTGCAGGCTGTAGGCTAATGAAGAGTCTGCCTCAAAAAGTTAGGTGGACATTGCCTGATGAACGACTTCCAGCCCACATGCAGGTAAACACACACACACACACACACACACACACACACACACACACAATTCCATTGCACAGAACCTGAAAACAAAACAAAACAAAAAGTCAACAGGACTGATCACAGTTCTGGAACAGTCCTTCTGAAAATAGTACATAGAAGCCAAGAGCATTCCATCATGTTAGCAGCAATCATTTAGCCAGTGTGTGGCCTTTGACTCCTCTCTACAATCCAGGGAGCAGGATCACTCTCTCAAGACTCCATCACTATAAGGTGCCTCTACAAGAGACACTGCATAGCCTGATCCACATATCCACACAGGATTTGATGTGGGTGTGTGGCTCCCACTCACATGCCAGGTGGCAATTTGTATAATTCCACAAGTTTGTGCTTAGCAAAGTCCACTGCCCCCAAAGTCTTCCTTCCAACTTTAGGGTTGTGTGTTTGCATCCAAGATTAGCTATCATCTCAAAGATAATTCTTTTATCTCTTCACCCAGTGCTGCCTAAGGACCTGTTAGGACCTCTTTTCCTCCACCTCTCTCAGCCCCACCAGTACTCCTACCTCTGTCTCTGTCATCTCTGTCTCAGCTCCACCCCAAACATCTCTGTTGCTTTTTCCTCCTTTTGTTTCCTTCTCTATCATCCATCTCCATCGTCTTCTCCATCCACGTCTCTCAGAATTGCTACATCTCTGTCTCACTCCATCATCCCTCTTTCTCCATTATCATCTATTTCCATCTCTCTCTAGCATCAGTATCTCCTCCCCTTTTCTCAGTCTCTGTCATCTATCTCCATCATCATCTTCTACATCTCTCAGCATTGCTATATCCCTCTATCATCTGTCTCTAGCATCTCATATTCATACCTTTCCATCACCCCACCCATGTCTATAATTTCTATTCTCTTTATCATTTCTGTCTTCATCTCTGCCTTCTTTACCTCTACCTTTGCCTCCGTCTCTGTCCCTGTAATCGCTATCTCCATAATATAGATGTCTCTCTGTCACCTCTGTCTTCATGGTCTCCATGTCTCACTTCTCTGTCTCTTCATATCTATGTGCATATTGAGACTTCATTCCTTCTCCTCCTTCCCAGGTTTGTAAGCCCCTAAAATCTTTGGGATTCACTGGATGGCTAGCTTCTTTTTGTATACTAACTAGGAGAGAAAAAGCTGGAAGGTTCTGGGTTGTCGAGAACCACCTCTGGTGATAAACACTGGAAATTTCCTCCTCTACCTCCATGGAAGGGAAAGGGTATGAAGGCAATGTCAGAATCAACTGTGACTGTGTGATGAAGCCCCTTAAATACTCACAAGGAAGACTGGGGCTGTGACTCAAGGACAAAGTGCTTGTATAGACTTCTCAAGGCTCTAGGGCAAGTCCTCAGCACTCAGGGGAAAAAAAAACCCTCAAAAGTACAAGATTTAGAGAGCTTGTAGATGGTGGTGATGAGAGGTGGTGGGCCCAAAGAGGACCCAAATCCACACCCACGCTTTGTTCCACATACCGCTCTCTCTGTATGTCTGAAGCTCTTGTAACAGTAAACCAGCAAGCAGGAGTGAGTCATTGTGCCCCTAAGCTCCATGAACTGCCCTAGAAAACACACTGAAAAAGAGCACAATGGAAGCACTGCTCAGCTTTGTAGTCACGCTGGACATAAAGGTGTGGGTGCCTAGTGTGTGCAATGTGTCTGAAATGGGAGGAGTTTTGTGGGACTGATCCCTTCCTCCTGGAATGTGAGGCCAACTCAGGATAGAGTTTATCAGTATTGAGCCCCATTTTAAGTTATCCACTCTGTACCTACAGGGGGATACATGTAGCTGGTTTCAGAAGTAAAGCAAAAGAGACCATTACAGAAACCCACAACTGCTCAAAAATGCAGAGCACAACTGACCACAGGGTGCCCAGCTCCTGTTGACATACTTAGAATAAAAACTCCTACAGCTAAGGCTCGGGGAATATTGCAGAAGATGGTGCTGGGAGATGATAAGAACCAGGGGGAGGGGGTGTCTGCTGGGGGATAGTGTCTTCCATAAATGACAGAGAAGCTGCACCCACAAAACCTTAACACTGTAGTCACCAAATAAGACCCAAACAAATAATAACAGCAGCTGACATGCAAGCATGGGTGGAGAAAAATCTCAAAAGGCCCATCCATATGGGTGAAGAGCTACATGCTGAGAGAGGGAGTGACAAGCTCCCATGGGTAGTCAACCTCAAATGGTCAGCATTCTGGATACATCACATATACAGAATACAACACTAAAGGGACTTCTAAGGTTGCATTTATATTTACATATATTTGCATATAAATGCAAAATGCATATGTGAAAATAATAAAGCCAGGGAGCTTAGGATTTGAGAGAGAATGGGGGATGGAGACGGGGAATTGGAGAGGTGGAAGAGTGGACTTCGAATAAGGACTCAAACATGAAATTCTCAACAAAACAAAACAGGAAGGCGAAGCGGGAAAGACAGGCATGCAAGAATAGGAGTCTCCCTGTCTCTGCCCCAAGTTGCTCTCCATCACGTCACCTTCTCAGCACTTGCATGATTTGAGTGATTTCGTTCACTTACTTGCCATTTATCATCTGTTGCCTTCCCTTCCACCAAAGCTCCATGGAGCATGCTGATTTTTGTATACCCCCACATCCACTGTGGAACCAAAGCTCAACATCTGTGTGTTTAATTAATTCTGAGAGAAATAGCATGATGGACACAGAAACATGACGTCGTATAGCTAGCTATTCTGCCCTGGTGCAATGCACAGAGTCAACCGGCTCAAAATCAAAATTCAAGTGAGAGAATCTCTAGACTGAGCCTGGGACCTCCATGTATTTGACGGTGGGAGAGAGAATAAATACAGGGCAAGGCACCCTGAGGCAAGCCTATTTGGTATGTGGTTTTGTGATCTGTGGCTTTAGTTCTTAATGGTCAACTATTGTCAAAAAATTACATAAAAAATTGCAAAAAAAGCAATTCTTAAGTTTTCAAATGCACCATGCTGAGTGCCGTGCTGTGTTTCTTTGTCCTCATCCATCACAGCCTGGACAAAAATCACCCTTTGTTCAGGGCATCCACAGTATGTACTGCCTGCCCTTCATTACACTCTTGTTTATCAGATCAGTCATGGCTACATGGCTGTATGTGTGCTCCATCATACTATGTCACTGAACAGTGACCCCAAAGTACAAGAGTGAAGATGCCAGGGCCTCAGGTGTGACAAAGGGGCCACCACGTGCTTCTTTATTATATATATATATATATATATATATATATATATATATATATATTCTACAACAATGTATATATATAATACTATTACTATATAAAATGCATAATAATATATTTTACTACAACAAGTGGTAAAAACCTTATGCTGGGATCATCAATACCTATTGCAGGTTCAAATCTTCTATCTGTGAGATTGTGGATGAAAAACAGAAGAAATTCCTTCTAGCTGATACTGTTCTCGCCTTAATGGCAGGTCATGAAGTAAGCCGAGGGACATAGTTTCAGGAATTGAGGGTTCTTGGAATATTTCCTCCATGGGCGAAGAGGGGGCTACCGTGCAGATAACATACTACAAAATCAGGGCCCCCTAGTCTGACTATGTCACGGAGCAGCTGTTTCTGTACAACTGGATGGATAATGACCAGCAGGTGCAGGGTGAAGAAGGAAAGGGAAGTACAGAGGGAAGTGCAAAGGTATCAGATAAAGAAGCTAATTTGAAGGAAATATGGTGACAAGTGAGTGACAAGAGGTGGGCATGATGCTAGGGTGCACCCCAGCCCATACCCCGGGATGAGTATGGCCTATATAATCTCCTCCGTCTACTGAGTGTCTCTGAACCGTTGAGTAGAGGGATGGTGTGCCTTTTCTTGGACTGCCTGACCTGACACAGGTGAAGGAATTTCACAAGTGTAATTTAAAGTCTTTGTCATTAGACCTTCAATTAATAGAAAGAGAGAATAATCTGATGGGTCTGGCCTAACTAGACAAGGCCTTCACTGTGCATGACCAAGTCTTTACTTAATGACTCCTTCTGGAAAAGACCTGGGAACAAGCCCTGAGAGTTGTAGGTTGTCCTCAGCGAGCTCCTAGTAACAAAACTGCAACCTCAGTCCCAGATGTCAAGAGAACAGATTCTGCCACCAACTTGCAGGAACAGGAAGCCAATCTTTCCTAGCTGCATGTCCTAATGGGGACATAGCCACAGACTTCTGGACTTCTGTCTTGAGGTACGAAAAGCAGAGTAGAGCATAGCAGAGTCTGGAGACATGTCCCTCCATCCTCCCTCTTCTAACCTGCAAGACAGACAGTCACAAAGGGATTGTTGCCTTAAACTACTGAGCTCTAAAGTATAAAAAAAAATAATATAGCAAGGGAATGGAGAGAGGAGCAATTGAGCACATGCTGTTGGGACAGCTTTTGAGCTACTTGGGAATTGTTACTATGAGTTTTCATAAAGTGCTTCATTGCAAAATAAATTCCAGGAGTGATGAAGTAATTAGACAGAAAACATAAGCGGCATTGCCTTCATCAAGTTTACCTGCCGTACTGAGGTATTCTAGACTCAGTTCCATGAACCAAACACGCTTCCATCAGGATGCTCTGGGACTGGAAGCTGAGATCATGAATGGGGCCTGGGGGAGCCTCTTCCTGATGTGTAGACAGAAGCCTTGGTGTAGTGTCCTGAAAAAGAGGGCGCAGTTCTCCTTGTTGATAGAACACGCAATATGTCTTGGCACACACCATCAGGGCCTCTGTCTGACACCATCCTATCAAGGCTTGGGGTTTCATTGTATGAGTTTTATTTGTTTTTAAAATGCTTTTTATTTATTCTTTGGGAATTTCATACATAAAATGTATTATATGTTTCCTCTCTCCATCTCTCCTAGACCCTCCCAACAGATTCTCCTCCCAAATCCATGCTTTTTTGTTTTTGTTTTGTTTTTGTCTTTTGACATCAAAATTTAATGGGGCAAGTATGTTCAGTACTTATTACATACCTTGCCAAGGTATAAGTTCTCTGATCTCCCTATGAAGTGCCATTTTGGAGCATAAAAATGAAAAAAGGAAATTTTATACATTTCAATATTTTAAAAGTTGAAGCATCTGTCAACAAATATGGCATAAAATTTGGGTAAATAATTGCTGCAAAGGTAACAGATACAGAAAGGGTCTTTATTATATGGGCAATAGGTAAGTGTGTTCAAGATTCATGTGCCAGTGCTACAGGCCCACAAAAAAACAGAATCAAAATCCCCACAGCAAATTTCTGAATAAGAACCCTCTGGATGGCAAAGATGTCAGCGGTTTTCACATTTCTTCTGGGGTTTCTATCCCTCTGTGTGCGTTGTCTATGATCTAGTGACAATGTTATGAATGTGGGGACAGTATAGCTACACACATAGAGTATTTCAGTCTTTACATCAAAGACACAGACTCAACAGGTTTGCCTCTGTTATAGTTGTAAATTTCCTTAAGTATTTAAGAATTAGATAAAAAACCTAGAAGTGTATTGTATGCCATGATTATAACTTTGTAGACGTGTTTCATATACAGAATGGCATTAGGAGTGAAGAAAGCACATCCCAGTCAAATAGGTGTCACTTAGATGACTGGCCATCAGAAGTATAAATCTATTCATGCTGTTTTATACTTTATATTAATGAATGTGTCTTTTATGTGGAGAAAGATTATATAGACACCAGGTAGGTGATAATGATGACGATAGGTAGATAAATACAAAGATGATAGATAGCAGATGATACATATAGATGATAGATAGATAGATAGATAGATAGATAGATAGATAGATAGAGATGATAGTATACAATAGACATAGACATGGATGATATATCATATAAATAGATAATTGCTAGGTGGTTGGGAGACATAGATATAGATAGATTGAAGATAGAGTATGATGATAGTTAATAAATATAGACAGATGATTGCAATGTGTATCAGTTTCTTGAGTCAACTGTAACAAAATGCCAGAGATAGGGTAGTTTGAATGCACGTATTTATGTAAGGTTTCAGCTTAAGATTTCTGTACACTCTCATCCATGGGGCCCCCTCGTTGGTAGGTGGACACTCTACTTGCTGTGTTTCTTCCTACGAACCCAGCTCTGCATCTCTGCATTTTCTAATTTTCTCTACTGATAAGGACACCAACCATGATGAATTTGGCCTCACTTTAATGATGTCATTTTCACTTACAGACTTGCCTTTAAACAGGGAACTAAGATTAAGACATCAACGTATCAGTCCCCTGGTATATGCACCACACAGCCCACAATATCCATGAAGAACAGCTCCTTAATGGAAGGACAACACACAACTTGCAGTTTTATGTTTTTTGGGTTGTGCCCTTTGAAAAGTTATTCAATAAAATGATAACTACATTACTGTTGTTATTCTTAGTTCTGTGTTTCTACCTTAATTCTGTCACAGGGAGAACGTGAGCGTGATTTCTCACATCAGGAGAATGCAATGCAATGACATCTGAGGATGAAGTTCAGCATTTGACTGTAGCAAATGCCATGTGTTTCTGTCCCCTAAGCCTCCATCTTAAGCCTTTGAATTTCCCAAGCAGAGACAGGAATTAGTCACCTCCCACAGTGTCTGGTCCTTGTCTTTCACCCAAGCTCTGAGTGAGGTCCATCCAAGCATCCACCTAGGCATCACTCTGTGGTGGCCTCTTCCCTATGTAACAGCTCAGGTATAATACACAGCTTGTTCCAAAGACCCCACACACAGCTGTACCACAGTGAACATCCACCCTGCTAGAAAGTATTGAAGGTGGCCTGCTTAGAAAATACTCTGGGTCCCCACAGTGGCCCAGCTATCTGACTCCCAATTCCTCTCCTGATCTCTCTCTCTCTCTCTCTCTCTCTCTCTCTCTCTCTCTCTCTCTCTCTCTCTCTCTCTCTGTGTGTGTGTGTGTGTGTGTGTCTGTCTGTCTGTCTGTCTGTCTGTCTGTCTGACTGTCTGTCTGACTGTCACAGCATCTCCTGCTTCTTTTGGTGCCCGTCTCTCTGGTCTTCTCTTTGATAAACTATATCGCTCCATGGTCTGTGGTCTTATCTGCTCTGGGCCACACTTGAACAACTTCCCCTCTTTCCTGGCCAGGCTCACCAGAGAGCCGCTGTCTTGATAGACGTTACTTGGTAGACGTTACTTTGTAGACGTTCCCAGGCCACAGTTCAGACAAAAGCCACAAAGGCCTCACCAGAATGAAGCAGCGAGAGAGCAGTGCTGACAGGGTGGGCACTGGGTAAGTAGGTCATCTGCCAGGCTGAGGGATTTTCCCATAAAAAGGTGAATTGTGAGCATCTAAAGCCAGTGCCCCTGGTCTCTGGGCTCCAGTTCATAGTCACAGAAAATCCCATGACCAAGTTGTGGAAAAATATGATGGGGCACACTGAGAGGCTGTTTTACCCTCCAGCTCACTATGTCTTTGCTGCATCTCTCTGGTTTATCCTCTACTCATGTTCTGGAAGAGAGGCTGGAGAAAGACTTTCATAATTGAAAAAGGTGTCCATCTGTGTTACTGGTAGATTTACTTAAAACAACAAAAAAGGCTGACCTTTTCTAGAACAGATCCAGATTGAGACTTCTGAATATGAATGTCTTGCATCCTGGTGGCTTCAATTGATATGGGAGAATGGGGCACTTCCTCTCTGTGTCTTCCTAAGTACACACTCATCTACCCTGTACACCCTCAGATACACATTCACTTGGGAGTGCGTGGAAACCCTCAGAGAAATAAGATCCCGTGTTTCTTTGCAGTTCTTGAATCATCTCACAGCACGTCCTCGGAGAGAGAGTGAGATTGGAAAATCAAACTGTAGACTGGTTTGCAAAATAGCTGAGAAGAAGGGAGAAAAAATATACACACAAAAATGGGCATTCAACAATGCCAGAAAGACAAACAACAGATGGACAAACAGAATTGGAAAGCAAATGCCAGGGACTAGAAGAGGCAGTGGCTGCATTGGACAACATTATTAAGGGAGGCTGCAGAACAGTAATATCTAGCTAATGTGAGTGACACCTGCAAAGGCAAAGCCAGGGTGGTAGAACTTCCTTCAGAAGTACATGAGCCTGATTAGGACGGTTACCACCAGGGAACTCAGGAAGCTGGATTCCTGCGTTCATTTAAACAAGGGTTAGTGGTGAAGGCTAATTTTCAGTATCCTGTAAGCATCTATTTCATCCAAATGTCCCTAAACAACATTAATTACTAGTACTCCTCCCCACCCCACCCCCACCACATGGACCACATGCAGCCAGTCCAGGATCTGGTCAGAATCCATCAATCAGTATCCGTGGTCCTCCCAACACAAGCTTTACGCAACAAGCTTACACCAGAGTCTTTTGTTGTTTTGGAGTGTGGCTCATCAACATTTGTTCATGTCAACAAAGAATTGGTTTTTTTCCTTCAAGCATCTGCTCCTGGACTGCACAGTCGTGGAGAAGTCTGTGCCAAGGGTAAGCAGAGTTGATTTGTCCCCACCCCTGCTGCCTCATGAAACCAGCTGAGGAGAGAAGTTGTCTCCTGGTGTCAACTCCTAGAACAGTGTAGTAGCCATGTGGATGAATCATGCATGAAACCGGTGGGTGGGTTACTAGGCCTCGAGTTCCATCCAAGTTAGTGGTTAGATAGAGACCTCACACAAAGAAGACCGAAGGGAATAGCAACTCATAGACAAGGGGTTTGAGAGGACATTCAATCCATCGTGGCGGAGAAGGCATGGTGGCAGAAAAGTAAGGTAGCTAGCAGATCACATGACATCCTGTAGGGAAGCAGAGAGAAGCAGACTCTGTTGCTCAGCTCACTTTCTCCCATGTATTCAGACAGAGATTTCAGTCCATGGGATGCTATCACAGACATTTAGGGTGGGTCTTTCTATCTCGACCTAATTTAGAAGTCCATCTCTAAGACTCTAAGAGCCTGCCAGTTGACAAGCCCTCCATATTAACCATCACTTAGATTGTTTTAATGGTCATTAGAGGATATCCTCTGCTTCAGAGGTGAGGGAGAGAAAAGCCAGGATGGAAAAAGAGCCTGACAGTTTAGCAACCCAGGAGACGACACATAAGAAGAGTGAACTGTGTCATCTGCGGATTGGCCAAGGCAACTGCATAGTTCTTTTCTCTGGTTCTGGAAGGAGACAGAGAGTTAAATTTCTTGCTACTCAAAATGAAAAT
Organism: Cricetulus griseus; assembly: GCF_003668045.3. Lineage (NCBI taxonomy): Eukaryota > Metazoa > Chordata > Mammalia > Rodentia > Cricetidae > Cricetulus > Cricetulus griseus. The sequence goes on from NC_048598.1 coordinate 187,666,711, forward strand.
ATGAACCATGTTATAGTTGGCTTTCATGGTGGCCCCATGGCTGTGGCTAAAGTCTCCCAAACTGAATCTCACACCGAGAACCCAGCTCATCTTTGTGAGAACTGATTTTGTTTCTTGCTGACCCCACCAACAACTCCACGGAGCCAATTTCCTAATCCAGCAGCTTCTCCTCAGCAGCTCTTACATGAGAGTCACAAACGTCAACTGTGCTTTCATCTGTTATTTGGTCCTTGATCCAGTGTATTGGACTATTTCTCTGTTCCTGTGTTTGAATTAACAAGCAACATCTAATTGCTTGTTATTCTTGAGGAGACAGGACGTCTTTGCTGGCACTGCAACACTGTGACTCCTATGGAGTGATGCTTGGAGACTGAGGGTGTTAAATTGACATTAGGCCCCAGGATCAATCATAAACCAAATGGAAATTGTCTTCAAGAGATGCAAAAGTCACCTGCCCTGACTGACCTCAGCAGTCCTCAAAGGCACGACACTGAATCCCCATGTTTTCAGTGTAGATGACTTGGCCTTAGAACCTCATTTTAAAAGTGATGAGTTATTGCCTGAACTTGGCCAAGTCACCTACCTTCTTAGATAAAACTCAGTTTATTTCTCTGTAAAATGGGTGCACTAAATTTCTATTCTTTTTGGGTATAGGAATAGGCATTTGGTTTGCCAAAATTCTGTCTTTATAGTTTATTATTTATTTAGATTTATTGTTGTTCAATCCAAATGCCTCCTCTGGTAATTATAGTTCTTCCTGGCTATGAACACTACCCTGGAAGATGACATATAAATCATAACTGAAATTTTAATAGTTTCCTATATCCCTTTGTTTTGGGGAGAATAGGGGATGTGGTCTTAGGAGTTAATCAAGTATGAGGTTTAAACTCTAAAATCTATTGCTTTTGGTTAGGTTATGCTATCTGTTGATGTTTAATCCAAACCCCATGGGGCCAGCATATGCTCTCTGCTCTACAGGTAATGAAGAAAGCCAACTCAATGCTGGGAGCTAAGCAGATCCCACAGTGTGTCAAAATTCATGGGAATTTAAGACATACTTGGTTTTCATTCTGAAAACCATACAGGGAGGATAATATGATTTCTTGTCTTCTTCACTTTTTATTACAGGGCCATGTGGAACTCACCTTGGTTTCTGCCACAAGTCATCAATGGAATACGTTATCCAGGATGGATGAGCCTACCAATGACCCCCTCTGAAAAGCACTGGAAGTCTGTAGATGCTTAAATAGCAATATACCAATCCATGATTGAGGAAGGCAGCATCTTGAATGCTGTCTCAGTGGGGTAAGTGACGGGAGCTTTGTGGCTGGTGATAGTACATGGGCAGCTCTCTGCCTGAGGTGCCATAGGAATTATAGTGTGGAACTACAGAGGCTGGGGACCCTGTTCATTGTAAGAGCCCCCAGGACTCTCATCAGGACACCCCGTGAGTAAGTTGCCCCCTAACTGGGATGAACCAATCCACAGAGGAGGACTCCGTTCCCTATACACGAAACTTCCACTCAGGTGTAAACCATACTTCCACAAGTACGGCACATTTTCAATAAATGGTTTATTTCTGTGCATTATGGAAGAATTATTATTAGAAGAAGGAAAAACAAAACTATGTTTCAAACGGGGTTTTATTCAGCTCAATGTTCCCTTGGTAAAGAAGAATATTCTCCAGACACCAAGGGAACTGAAGCTAAATTTTCAGAAAGGAGAGAAAGATATGGTATTTGGGATGAAAATGTCACTGTGTGGCATGGACAGAAGATTAGGTATTGCTGACAAGAGGACAATGTTTGAAGATCTGGGAAAGTGAGTGCCCAGATTGAAAGGTGGAGAGACAGTGGACCGAGGGAGGGAAAGTCAGCAGAGTCTCAGTGGTCAGGGGACAACTTCAGATGCTCATAAACATATGTAATTGAAATTCTTGAAGTAGGAGAGAGCAAACAAAATTCTTGAAGACCCAAAGACTGCCATTTAAAAAAATGAATGGAAACCCTAGTCCATATATAACAATTTCAGTAAGCTCCAAGGAGAGAGAGAGAGAGAGAGAGAGAGAGACAGAGAGAGACAGAGAGAGACAGAGAGACAGAGAGAGACAGAGAGAGAGAAGAGAGTGTCCCTGCTTAAATTTGAGAACATGGATTGTAAACATTTGTGGAAGCAGCTAAAGAGGTACTTTGAAGGAAATTCATGCACAAAATTGACTGTTAGAAAAGGAAGAAAGCCTCAAGTCAGTTGTCTCAGCTTCCCTCCAATGAGGCTAGGAAAACAAAACTAGGGGTACTTCCTGCCCTAGTCCTTGATGAGGAACTTGGATGAACAGAATACTAACATCCTTCTATAGCATAGCCTTTCCTTTTCTGGGGTAAGCAATATTCCTCCTTGTTAAAATATTTAGAAAAAGAAAACAGACAGAGGGGTCAAAGAAAAAGAGCTACTATGTTTCACTGCCAGAATAATCATCATTAAAATTTAATTCCTTTTTTGTCTGTGTATATTTGTTTAATTGAAAAAATTTTATCACATAATGTAGCTAATTATTTTAAAAAAGGATTTTTGTTACAATAATAACTATAAGTTGTTCTAAAATAGAAAACTACAAAAAATACAGTGAGTGAACACATTAGTGATCTGCAAATATTCTACAATATTTTAGTCTTTTATATTGTTGATGCCTTACCAAAAGGAAGATAATATTAAATAATGAATAACCTTGAAAGATCCATGAATGTTATCTAAAATGTGATTGGATATGAAAAAAGATATTAACGGATTCTGTCTTTCTTAGACTCTGAGATTTTTTTTTCACATTTCCACATCTGTGAAATCCCAATGCATCCTATAATTAATGGCATATTCTAGTTTAATTGGCGTCTATTTTGTCTTAGTGGTACATAAAACAATGTTGCTTTTACGATTGATCGTGAGTTAGATTTGATGGATAAGGCAATATCTGTCAGTAGTTTATTAGTCATTCAAATGAACTCAACTCATTCAGTATAAGATTTTAAAAACCAGACAGTTATTCAGGTATAAAACATTACAGTTATCTCTGTTTCACATGGATTTTAGAGAGAAAATAAGAACGTGAGCAGGAGATGTGTGGTGTCTGACCCAGAAGGGGCAGCATGGGAGTGGACCTGGGTGGCGGTGGGGCGGGGCAGACTTTACCAGCACAGCCCCATTACTTGTGTTTCCTTCCTCTTGCCTGGAGGAGGAAACACTGTTCTCACTTATTGACTTCCTCTTCCTGCAGGAAGGGCATATGCCCCTCATGTTTTAACCTACGGACCCCTAGAATTCATTGATTGGAGACTTAATGGCCAGAGTCACTTTCTTAGTCACTGTTCTATTTCTGTGAAGAGACACTATGACCATGACAATTCTTATCATGGTGAGGAACATGGCAGCAGACGCGTGGTGGAGAAGTAGCTCAGACCTGCAGGCAGCAGAAGAGAGAATGACACTGGGCCTGTCACGGGCTTTTGAAACCTCAAAGCCCATTTTCTCCACCCAGGCCACACCTCCCAATCTCTTTCAATAGAGCCACTTCCTGGTGACTAAGCATTCCAATATATGAGCCTGTGGGGGACATTCGTATTCAGACCACCACACTCTCCTTAGTGATCTTTGGAGTTGGAGTATCTTGGAGATACTGCGGATAAGATGGGATCCGCGTGACATTAATAGTTTTCTAGGAAGAGATGGACTGCCAGAGCAGGCAGTCTGCCCTGTCTAGCCATGGGATGCCATTTCCATGAAGCCTCACATGAAGGTGTGTGGGAGATATTGGTATGATGCTTTTAGACTTCAATCTCCTGAACAGATTACCAACTAAGTCGCTGTTCTCTATAAACTATCTGGTCGTGGGCATTTTGCTGTAGTGACACAAAACCAACACTGCCATATAATCCTGTGCCTCCTGGCTACAGGAGGTGACCTTTCCCCTTCGAGGCTTTATGGTTTATCACCGGTGGCATGGGAAGAGACACTTGCCATGTCCATGCAGAGGCTAGTACAATGGGGCACCCTGAGTTCTCTTTCCCATGAGAAGAGATCACATAGCTTATGGTTCAGCATGAAGAAAACAGGTAAAACAGGCCTGAGGCATCCCGCAGGTGAAGGCTCATGTACCGGAAAGAAGTCTCCACTGTTGCTCCAGGCCGCATGGTCTGGAGGGTCCTTGGTTTACTGACACAAAAGACATCAAACTTGGCAAAAAAAAGTCTGCAGATATTAAGGGATGTGGCCTGAGAATATATTCTCTTGATTTGGTAGCAAACACTCCCCCTGAGGTATGAGGCCTAACTGGCAACGTATGACCTAAGCAGATCGCTATTTCAGGGCGCATCTGCTAAAGGCAGTATTCACACGCACCTCTGCTTTGTGACAGACTTGGATCAGCTGTGCTTCGTCATTCGGAAGCCACATCTAGTTTTCAGTTCTGAATACCCACGGTGTTGTTTTCTGCAGCTCCGGGCAATGAAACACAAAAAACCACAAAACTCAACAAAACCCGTGTGGCGTTTATTGGGGTAAGGCAGCAAAGGGAGGGGGAGGTGTTGGCCAGCTGGGAACAGAGCTGGGAGGGGGAAGGGAGGGGAAGGTAAGGGAGAAGAAGGGGCAAACAGGTGGAGGGTGCTCACTTAAAAGGGAAGCTTGCACATGCTTACAGAGACCTTATGCAGCCACGTAACACATGACATAGCCACACAACACGGGGGCCCTTTGAGCTAAGTATCTGCCTGAACGCTGGTGCTCGCAACTGCCAGTTGTTAGGGGGTGTGGTCAGCTAAATGCCAGGATATCAACACAAGGTGCCTCCATTTTCGAATGCTTTAAGAGGCACTCATCTTTTCAGGATGTGGGGGCTCCTCTCTGTCAGCTTTGCATGGTAGAGGAAGAATGTTTAGATAGTTGCTGTGTCTGTGTTTCCTCTGCATTACTACACAGAAGGAAGCATGAGAAAGATGTGGAGGCTTAGGGAGTGCCACTGGGTATTCATTCTGCTCTGGCTACCTCCTGCACACCCCCTCTCCCCACTTTCTCTCCACTGTGTGCATGTGTGGTCCCCCGTGGTCTCGATGTGTTCAGACTTGGACAGTCATAGTTTCCTTAGGAAAGGCTGATAGTGGTCATCAGCTTAATTGGATGGAGAGTCACCTGGGAGAGTGGTGAAACACACAGTTCTGGGTGTGCCTATGAAGGGTCTGGAGAACCAATTAGACATAAAAGCTGTATCAATCCTTGCATGGATACATAACACCACAACATTATTGAGAGGGAAGGCCTGGTTTCAAGAGGTGGATTGCTCAGGGAGTGCCCCTGGGTATTCTCGTCCTGCTCTGGCTACCTCCTGCATACCCTCTCCTCCACTTTCTGTCTTTTGTGTGTGTGCATGTGTGGCATTCCACAGCACAATAGAGTAACACCCCTGAAAACACTAGCCCACATAAATTACTCCCCTTTAAGTTCCTTCCTAATGATTTTGGGCACAGCCCAGAGACAACTAGCTGGGAGGCAATGCACCTATAGATACAAGCTGATTTTCTTTCGATGCTTTTTATTATTTTATCGGTCTACCTTTAGGCTTAGACTTCTTCAAACACACGCCATATTCTTTGGGTTCCAGATAGGAGTATATTTCCCATTTAACGAAGATTGGCAATGGTAGGTTTGGATCCGGGGACAGATGCTGGAACAACACGTTGATTCCCTTACCTTCTCTGAAGTTCTTCCAGGGCCACTTGCCAACGATGTTTTATCAGGTGTCATTTTGGGCTGGGACCCAGAAGCTTGCTGGCCTTCCTCTCCCCTGCCATAAAAGACATCATCAATTTCCCGGAAATGAGCTGCACAAACCCGAAAGCCAACAGCCAGGGCTCCTCTCCAGTTCACATAGGCAAAGAGCAATTCTCTCCTGCAGTTCAATTAAGATTTATGGTGAGTAACTTGAAGAAGTTGGGTTGATTTGCTGCCTTGATTCCCAGAGCCAAACTGCAGCCTCTTTTGTGTCAAGGGGCTTTCCTGAAAGTCCCAAGGACATTTACATAAGAAGAACTTCAGTACTGGGGCTGGAGAGTTACTCATCAATACCTGCCAATAGCAACAAGAGCAATAATAATATAATAGAGCCAAAGAGCCAGTGGGAAAACTTGTGAAGTTTGCATCCCATTAATGGAGCCGGGTTTAATTATTAATTTTGTGCATTATTTACAGTGACAGTTAAATATATTGATCTTCACGAAGCAAGAAGTGTTGTTACATCAACAACTAGATCTGACTAAGGAAAAAGGTAATAATTATCAATTAGCAAGAATTACTGCTAATAAGGTTGGTGGGGGGAGTGAAGAACGGCTCTGATTAGGAAGAAATGACACATTCATAGTGTTGTATAAATTGCCAGGATTTTAAAAATACATCTGCCTCATATGATATTTGAGGGGGGATGTGTGGGGTACATAATTACTAGATGCCTCTGAGATGCGGACCTTTGTGTTGTTCTTTTAATCACTTAGAAGAAGGGGAGACATTGCTGGGGAGATTCTGTACTTCTCTGTGGCTAACAAGTAAAATTAACTAACAGCTCAGTTATTCCGTTAATGAGGCGGCTCCCTCCCGACTTGCATAAATTCAATTTCAATTCATTTTCTTTCCAATGTCCTTCTAGCTGCCATCAATCAAGTTACCCCTTCAGAGGGGGAGAAAATTCCATGCTAAAAGAAGGGACAGTAGAAAGGGCTTAGGACAAAATTGTGGTTAATCAAATATTATGATAGGAAACGGAAGTTAGTTTCCAAAGAGCTATTTTGTAAAAGAGGAAACTGAGGCATCAAAGACTGTTTCGTGGGAACCAAGCAGCCTGAAATCTGTTTCACACTGGGGCTCAGGCTACTACCTGAAGGTGTGAGGTGAAACTGTTGGTCTCTTTTCCAGAGAGTTTTCTAGATTCCCAAGGTGAGCCACGCACATTCTAGAGTGGAAGCAAATGAGCCAGCTGCTGCCATCCCGGATTGTGGATTGTGACATGTCCTTCACTGATTCTCACAGCATCAACACAGGCAGTCAAGGTCACCTTCAGGACTTTATGAAGCATTGATAGGTCAGAGTCCATGGGTCGCAAGCTGAGCCCACTGATACCCATTGGGTATAATTCTTATCTCCATTGTGGGCACTTGGAAACCAAGTAAGGGTGCCATTGACATATCCCCAACTCTCTTGATCTCAGTTGTCCTTCCTATGTCCTAAGTTGAACCTCCAGGCGAAAGAACCCCCGGAACAGGGTAGGGGAGACAGCTTGGTGGGAAAGGTGCTTTCTGTTTAAGTCTCACAACTTAACTCTGTTTGAGCCCAGACCCACATCAAGGTGTAGGAGGGAACAGATTCTAAAACATTGTCTCCTGACTGCACCTGTATATCACACACACACACACACACACACACACACACACACACACACACACACACAACGGCAATCAAGTCAATCACGACTTTATAAAAAATCCCTCTTGTTTTCCCATTCTCAATGACTAAGCAATCCTTCCTGACCCACCAGCATCCTCAACAGATAAAACACTTGTAAAGGCCTTCATCTGAAAATCCCTTATTCTGGATGACACCACATCCTCTGGACTCTACTTTTAGAGGGTGAATCTTTACATTGCAGTCTGCCTGTTTGGTTTGTTGGTTGATTGGTTGGTTTGTTTTGAATCACATGAGGACACAGCTGTATTATTTACTCTTCCTGTTACTATCACTGTATACATGGCAAGGAGTTACTTGAGGGTGCAAGAACCTAATTTGCTTCATGGCTGGAGATAGGGTCCATTGTGGTGAGGGAGACATGTGATTGGCAGAGGGGAGCTGCTCATACCCGGACAAGCCATTTACATTTACGCTGCTTGGAAATTTCCACATGAGACCTCTACTTTATTGAGCATAGGCCAAGTGTCATGGTTGGCTTTAATTGTTGACTTGAATCTAGAATAACTTGGGGAGTCTCAAGAAGGAATTGTGGGCATACTTACGGGGGATTATTTTGGTTAGTGTGAAGACCATCCCACTGTGTACAGCACCATTCTCTAGGCAAGGGAAGCTGAACTGTAGAAGAGTAGAGAATGCAAGCTGGGTACTTGTAAGCAGTCATTCATTCACTCATTCACTCATTCATTCATTCATTCCTCTCTGCTCCTGACTGTGGATGTAATATAATTACCGGCTACAAGTTCCTGTTGCTTTATCTTTACCACAACGATGGAGTGTAACCTGGAATCCCTGAACCAAATAAACTCGTTCTCCTTTAAGTTGCTTTTGCCATCACACCAAATGACGTAAACACCATCCAAAAGACATATTAAACTGAACCTTGTGGAAGTGCCCTCGCTTGGATTAGGCCCGTCCTTGCAGGTCTAATTGGGTTGGTTGTGTACGCACTGAAAATATGTGTATGTGCATGTATGTATCTGTGTGTTTGTATATATGGAGGCTGACACCAGGTGTCGTCTTCAACTCCTCTTATTTTTTTGAGAATTCTGTCTCTCTCCAATCCTGGAGACTAGATGCTTGGCTTTTCTGTGGATTCCGAGGATCTGAAGTGAGGTTGTTTTGCACGCCGTATATAAACTTTTCCCTGCTTTAAGAAGCAGTGCAGCCGTGCCCACCTGGAGCTCCACCCCATTACCAGTCACGTGCACATTCCTGAATTCTGGCCCCAAGATTTTGTTGACAGGGTCAGTGGCTTCTCCTAATTTCCAGGTATTTCTTCCAGGGAAGAAGATGAGTAATACCACCTTTCAACCTTTCAATACCTCACTATCATCATCGCTGCTTGCTGTGATGTTGGTTGCTCCGGAGATTATGAATCCCATCTCTCTAGTCCTTACCCAGGCACAGCAGGCAAAGCGCCATGACCTGATGCAGATGAATGGCATCCATTTGCATCCATGCTGCACTCTGCAGCATGCTCACTTGGGTTTTTTCTTCACCCTCCCAACCTCCCTCGCTGTAGTCCTGATGCTGTTCCTGTCTGAGGACTGCTGAACCATCAGAGGAGCAAAGGCACTCTGTTTTAGCTCGCCAAGATAGAAAGCAGCCTCTCTGTGGAGCAAGTGCTGTCTTGATTCCAGTGAGCACATAGCCTGCCCACCTTACACCCTCCCTTCATAAATCCTCAAACCCACCTTCACGGTACTTTCAAACCCATGGTTTCTTGGGGCATATGATCCAGTCAAGCTTTCCAAGCTGAAATGTATGGCTGCCAGGATGAGGGAATTCAACAATCTCATTTACCTCTGGGCTGGCTCGTGGGAAAGGCCACTCATCAATCTTGGTGATTAGTAGAGAGCTCTACAACACAAAAATCTCCTGTGACACAGGATAGACAAAATCGTTTACTCTTTGGAGACTCTGGGCATGCTTGTTACTGCCCACAACAGGGTTTCTCCAGGACCCCAGACAGAGCTCAACTAAAGCCAGGAAAGAGCCAGCTGGTTAGTACTGGAGGCTGAGCTACCCTCTACCTGAACATCCCTGGGTCAGCAAGCGGCAGTAGCCTCCTGTGTTTGGGTGGATAGTAAGCCTGAGCCTCTGCTACCTGGAAAGAAGCAGATGTTAAACAGCTTCAGAGTACATGTCCACCATGTCCACATGAAGTGGCAACATGAAGTTTTGTAAATGCTCCTCCGCGGGAATTACCGCTATTCTGTCCACTCTCTTTTCCGCTTTCTGCTAAAATTAAAATGACAAGCAATAGCTAAGAAATACAAGCTATACCAAATTATGTTGTAATAGAAAACTGCTTTGCTTAAAGAAGTGGAGTGGAGTGGAGTGGGGGAAGTTGCATTCTGTTCTCCTCTCCTTTCTATTTAGAAAGACTCAAGAAATATTATCTTCGTTTTTGTATTTACTTATTTTTATCTAACTTTATTCCGACACTATATTTTTATAGTGTTGTATCTTTATCAACTCCTCCCACATTCTCTCCACCCCTACCCACCCAGCTTTATGTCTCCCATCTCCTCCCTCTCTCATCCTCTCTTTCCCTCACACACATAATCAACAAAAATAAAAGCAAACACACAAAATTAAGATGAAAAATGCCTAAATGGAACCACACACACACACACACACACACACACACACACACACACACACACACAGACAGACACACAAACAATAACACCAAAGACAAGCAAAACCATGGAGTTTGTTTTGTGTTGGCCAACTACTACTGGGCCTGGGCTTCCCTTGGACTGTGTTTGATATACTCAGTGAGACTCCATTGGGGACAACCAACGAATGGCTGCACATAGAAGAATGAAAACAAAGCCATATATATCACCCTGCACAGCACTCAGTTGAAAATGGATTAAAAGATCTCAACAAAAGACCAGATATCCTGAATCTTACAGAAGAGAAATTGAGGAATAGTCTTGAGAAACTCCATCTTCAAAATCTCACTGGCCCAGGACTTTCTGAGCAAAACACTGACAGTACAAGCACTAAGAGCAATCATTATTAACAATTCATGGAACCACAGGAAGGTGTAAAGCTTCTGTGTGGCAAAGGACACCATCATTCGGAAACAGTGGCATCCTACAGAGTGGGAAAAGATCTTACCAATTACACATGTAAGAGAGGGCAGATGGATATCAAGGAAACAAATAACCCAACTTAAAAATGTGGTGCATAACTAAGCAAAGAGGTCTTAAAAGACGAAACACAAATTGCTGAGAAATGCTTAAAAAGAAAAATTAGGGAAATGAACACCAAAACTACTTTGAGATTTCGTCTTATCCTAGTCAGAATGGCCAAGATCAATAAAAACAGACGACAGCATGTGCTTGGGGGAATGTGCGGAAAGGGGAACACTCACTCATTCATTTTAGCAGGAGTTCAAGCTTGTGTGGCCACTATAGAAATCAGCGTGGCAGATCACCAGGAAGCTGGGAATAGATCTACCTTACGATCCAGCTACACCACTCCTGAACATGTTGCCATCTATGTTCTATGTTTTATGTATGTTCATTCCTGTTCTTTTCATAACAGCCAGAAAATATCTTCATTTTTAATTATCATGAAATTTCTCTTTAACCTGAGTTGGTGAATGGATAAGACTCACAGTTTCCCCTCAGCCAGTGCCCCCTAAACCGCCTGCCTACAACCCATGTGCACCTCCTTTTGCCTTTGGGTTTATTATCTGTTAAGGCACTTCCTAAAATGTTCCTTCTTGCCTTCCCCTTTAAGTAATTTGCCTCAGTGCTCTGCTGTAGGAAATCTATGTTAAAGAGGTAGCCATTTGTCTGTGCATAACAGGAAGCTGGTGGGAACAGGCTGAGTCATGATTTTGACCCAGGTTGGGGCCTGCCTGGGGTCACAGAGTGAATCAAGCTACTGAGAAAGTGATTTGTCTCTGCTGATGAGGCTACACCTCTGCCAGAAGCTGGTGAAGGGTGTCTCAGGGAAGAGTGTCACCTGCGCTACCTGACAGCAAGGAGAGCACAGAACCCCGAAGAAGGAGATGTTGATACCATCTCTAGGTGAGGCAAGATGGTCTCTGCCTGCTCTACTTCTTCTTTACAAATTAGTTGAAACTGGCTTCCAAGACCTTACAAGACACTGCCACCTTGCCTGGTATGGTTTGGGATAATGGAATCCCTCCCTCACTGTGATCTCCTGCTTCCTTCCTTGATTTCATAACGGTAATACAGATGCAGAGTCCTCTGTCTGGGTTTGAGGACTTATCAATGAGAAATGGTGATGCCACCAGATGGAATCTATTTTGCTGGAATCCCACAGTCTTATTCACAGACCTCTGGGGACCTTCTGGGGTAGGGTCAAAGTTCAGAGAGATCTTCTGGTCAGACACAGTCTTGGAAATGGGGGCTGGAGGAAAACACAAAGTGAGAAATGTCAGAGAAGAGCTGTGAAGCAGTGAGAAAATGTTGTGAACCTTCTCATATCCCATGCTGTGTTTAGATTCTCCAAGTATGGTCAAGGTGTCGCCACTGTGGTCCAGGTGAAGACAGTGTCAAGATTCTCTGGGAGGTTTCTTAGCATCATGATAACACATGAAGCCTGAAGCCAACCCACCTGCCTCCTCAAATCTCAGCTCTGCCCATTGTCAAATAAGGGGTAAACACAGGGCAACTTATCAGTTCCTAAGCATTATGGTGACTCGGCTGACCTTGATATTCATTATTGTAAATTTTGGGCAAATAACTTCACTGAATCAAAGTTTCCTGAAATTTGAAATGAAGGCAATGATAGTTTCCTCCAGTCTCTTGGTGTGCATCACGGGTAATGCTGTCTAATGAAAACTGCTTCACACCTCTTTATTGTCCAAGCACTCTGTGTTAACTTACGCATGGCAAACCCAGGGGCAACATCTTCACCCTACAGGTGAGGAGACAGACCTCGCTGCAAGGTTGAGCAGAGTGTTCAAGTTTGCTGTTCTTTTTGTGGTTTAGGATCACCTCTCAGCAGCACGATGTAGGGGTCACTCGGTGGCACCTCACACTTCTAAAGCATGGAACACAGGATGCTAAGCATCTGTGACTTGGAGCACCTACACAGGACCACACAACAGAAGGTATCAGAACTCCACAAGGAGGCCACTGCTCTCTCTCTGTCACCCACCCTGCCTTCTCCTTCTTTGTAAACTCAACCTAACACAGTACAGGGATATTGTGGTAAGTACCTAGAACTCTCCTCTCCTCTGCCTTTCATCTCTGTGTGGGGAAAATTTCATCCCCAAAGCAACCAAAGGACACATTTAGGTTTACACAGGAACACATGCTGCTGGGAAACATCAAAGATCTGTGGTGAATCTCAAACACAGGCTCAGTGCTGCTGGATATGCTCCCCTGGAATTCCTCAGCCAATCGCGATCCCATTCCGAGGTAGGTTTTTCAGACCCTTAAGACAACTCTGATATGTCTGCCTTCTTTGCACAGTATACGGAACCCCCACCCCACCCCACCCTACCCTGGTTTTGGAAAAGAAACTACAGCACTGAGGTAGTATCTTCCCAGATTCACCCCAAACATCACACCTGCAACTCATCTCCTGACCTCTGGTTTGAGATCACCTCTGTTCACACATTCTAAGACTAATTTGCCTGCTCTCTTGAGATTGTTAGATCCCTCATTTCTTCTCCAGGTGGGACGCCCTTTGATCCTGTGTTCAGTCCCTTTCATGACCTTCCCCAAACTTACTTGGCTTCAGAATTCCTCCTCCCTCTCTAGGTTCCTCTTCAGTCCATGGATACCTTCCCTAGTGGCAGGGCCTTAATCCTGGGCACCACAGCTATATTCTTCACTTCTTCTCTGGCCAACACATCCAAATCTGTGACTTCACTCCTAGGGAGACAGCTCTCACAGCAGCTGCTGGAGCCAAGCTTCTCATGAGTGGCAGTCCCATGTGTCTAGACACCTACTCGCCACCACTCTTTTGGGAGCTTGAAGTTGCATTAAATTAAAAATGTCAAGGACCAAATTCTCGGTCTTCATCATCCCATCTTAATAAATGGTGTCACCGCCAATCAGATGCATCAGATGCATAGCTGTCCTGTAAGAGCACGCAGGGTCAGCTCTCACGGACTTGCCCCTTTGTCGAGCCCTGGCCAGCCTGGGGAATTTGGCCTTCCAAAAGAGCCTTCTATGCCTTTGCTTTCTACTCTGTTGATTCAAATGCCATCAGCTTTCTGCAACCCTGGGGATCTCTAATTGTGGATTTCAAACCTCATTGGGAGTTTCTTCCAAGTTGTCGCTGTCCTCAGCACTGCACCCTGTCATCTGTCCAAACACTGCGATTCCTCATTCTAGGCACACTTTCCAAAGTCCCCATAGCAGCCCCAAATCGGGCAAACCTAACTAGGCCTTCTCCTTTCTCATGCCTGGGTGTCTATCCCTCTTTTCTCTAACAATGGATAACTCTATTCCACACCTAAAAGGGCCGAGTGGCAGCTGTTTGTCATATCGGAGGTTGTGAGATATTCAGGAGTTCCATAGGACTGGCTGTCCTGGGCTTCTCACCTATGACACCATGTGCCAGGTCTGAGAGGAGGTGGATATGCTGGATCCACAGGAAGACCGTGTCTTCCTTCCCTCCTGAACCTGGGGTCTGGTGGGATGTCTGGATATAGGTTTTGCTGAGACCACACCTCACAGCACCTGCTGTGGAAACTCCAGGAAGGCAGGACCTAAGAGGGAGCTGGTAGCCATACTTCAGAATGGAATTTGAAAGAGTTTGGCAGAAAGCCTGTGGCCTCGTATAGTCATATGTGTTAGCCTGGAAAGCCACAAAACATTGTCTTGTCCCACTCTGTCCATCCCCAAGTTGTAAAATGGACAGCAATGAAGGATGTGGGCTCCACATCTTGTGAAAGACTATTGAATCATGTGGGGAACCCTCGTGTTTGAACTCTGTTCTGGAAGGCTTCTGAATCTCCTACCATGCTGTGTCAAGCTCTTCCCCTCACTCCCACCTGGCTAATGCCAAGCTTCCCCAAGCCCCTTCAGAATGCCTGGAATTGTTCTTTTTCCCCTCAGTGGATCTCTCCCTTAAACTCCTCACTGAAGAGTTTGCTCTTGCCTGCCTGCCTGTCTCCCTCCCTTTCAGTGTGCTTGCTATTGGTAGCTTACCTCCATGGCCCTGCTAACTGGAAGTCACTGGCTTGGGCTCTTATCAGATAAGGAAGTCAGAGCCCTTCCTGAGTGCAGAAAGGAGAAGTGAGAACTGGGCATGCTCCCTGTGCCCATCTTCCCAGATGCTCCATGTAACATTATGCTGCTTTCCAACTGCAATGAAGAACATTCTGGCACATGAAGCAGGAAAGGCAAGGCCTCCCTTCAGAGCACTGTGGGGAAGCCCGAATGAGAAGATCTCTCCTGCCTTATTTTCCTAATCAGCCTAAATGAATGAACAAAACACTTTAGGGCCTCTCCTGGCAGCCGCTGGCCCTGTGCATGGCAGAGCATCAATGTCTGGTCCATAGGCTTGCCCTAGACCATTCCCGTGCAGGCGGGAGGTCACAGGTTGGGGAGCGATAGGACTCACACACAGTACTTGCACCTGGATATTGCCCTCTTTTGAGCCATGGGGCACATGGACATTATCCAAAAGGGGAACACCTGGGTCCCCCACGGCCTGGATGGCTGCCACACACCTTTGCTTCCTGCTGAACATCAGGTAGAGCAGCCAGCACTGAGCAATGGAGCAGGTCCCTAAATTGGGTTGGGGAATCAGTCAGGGAAGGATCTAAGCACTGAGGGAGAAACCTCACCTCACCTAAATCCTGAACAACAATCTACTTGACTCCTCAGACTCAGAGATGATTCTCATCTCCACTGCTCCATTCTTCCAGCACAAACAGGGCTGACCCAAGAGCTCATGCCTGGAGGCGGAGGGGAATGGTGTTCTGAGTGCAATATTCAAATAAGGGAGAATACTGCAGGGTCCTCAAGCACCTTAATCATCCCCTTTGTGGCCAGGGAAGGTTGGAGAAGAGAGGGGTAAGGATGTAATAGCTGCAGAATGAAGAGGGTGCAGTGAGATCCTGTCTCCTGGTTATGACACGGCCTTTCCAGTCAGGAATAGCAGCTGCATAAAACCCACAAAAAGACAAACGAACAAACAAATGAAGTGCTATTCCCTAGACAAGATGCCATGCGTGGCAGTTACCACCTAATACCACTGCAGTTAACAGCAATAGGCTTACCCTGGGACCCATTCTATAGAAAACCAGTCAGGAAAGAGGGGAGGGCTCACAAGAAGCTACCCTTTACTGTCTGTCATTAGATACTGGGAGTTTCTGGGAGATGGGGAACCACTATATAGTTGTGTACCTATTACTGACCCACCAGGCTTCAACAAACAGCTCCAAATCCATAGTCACACAAATAGCTTTGGTTAATCTTGGCTGATCACAAAACTGAAGAACAGCCATAGCATGAAAGACAGGGGGAGGGAGGGGAGAGAGAGAATTGTGGGTAGGGAGGAAGGTGACAGGGAGTGACAGTGTTCAGCATGCAAGGCTGTAGTAATAAAGTGAAGTAATAAATTTGAAAAGAGCCCCATCCCTCTAAAAGACATGGAGGTAGAAGCAGGAGTGGATGGGGAAAAAGAGGTCTGCGGTGGTGGCGGGGACACAAAAATGGTAACGTGGGCTGCCTATCATCATGATGCCTTGTATGCAGGTGTGAAATTACCAAAAAAAAAGAAAAAGTAATTTGATAAACAAGGAGTTTTCTTCCCAATCTTTTCCCAGCACCAAGTCCAAAAACCTAATATTGAAAGATGGGAAGAAAATGAGAAAATGGTGTTGGTTTTATTTTACACTTTTCCCTTTTCATGGGTATATAACCTGCCAGCTCCCAAGCAACCCACTTACTTTTATATCCATCCTTTAAAGGAATTTCTTTTCTTTGCATTTTTCATTCAGCCAAATTCCAAATAGATACATCATCCATGAATGTCCTAGGATGCCTCCCTGAGTTCTGTTCACCCATCAAAGTAGGCAGGACCACTAGCAAGTCTGGAAGGTAGTACCCCTAATGAGTTCCCGCATCTTAGACTGAGTCATAAACCACTGTGGGATACACGACCCATGATCCTGATATATGTTTCTGTCACTACCTCCCAGGCATAGAAGGCCAGGCTCAGAGGGCACATGGGGGTTAACCATGGTCACAGAAGAGAGGTGACAGTACTGGGACTCATGATGCCTTCTTTCACAGCCAGGCTCACTGTGGTCTCTAAAGTCTACATGTGGGATATTTAAGTGACGAGTCTCCATAATCTACTGGGGAAAGCTTTGCAGAATCTAATTCTAGACATCCTAGCATTGTGAACTAGCCTACTTTTCATGAGACAAGAGTAGCCTCCAGGTGATATGGAATGAGTTCAATGTCACCTTCTCTTTCAAAAACAATTTTCAAACATCTATGAGATTTCCACACACATAGATAGCATACCTATTTTGATCAGAGATTCATTTATTTTCATTTTATGTATATGTTTAAGGGCCTGCATGTATGTCTTGGCAGCACATGCAGAAGACCAGAAGAGGGTGTCAAATGCCCTGGAACTGGAGATACAGATAGTTGTGAGCCTCAATGTGGATGCTGGAAATTGGACTTAGGTCTTCTCCAAGTGCAACCAGTGCTCATAACCACAGACTATGCCTGCAGCTTCCACTGTGTGTCGTGATCAGATACTCTTTCCACTCTTCCCTTGTACCACTCCCCGACCAGGATTCCCCCAGCATGTCTCCTGGACTTCATGTGTGTCCTCTAAATTTGTTCCTTAGTTATCATGCTTTCTTTTGTAAGTAAGGTATCTGTAGTGGAGGCAAGTGATAAACCCAGAATGTTCTGTGTCCACGTCTCCTTCTCACCCCACGTCCCAGCATTTAGAGATATCTCTCTCTGCTCAAAATATACATGTAGACCCTTTCTGTCCATTCTTTCAAACCCTTCTCTGGCCTCTGGGACTTGACAGAACCTAGCCTGCCGTCTCTTCATATTCCACTCCACATAAGAAGCACAGATACGGAAGGAAATGGCCATGGGGCATACAAAGAACCCACTACGTGTGTCAAAAGAATTGCACCCTGCAAGAGGGCATGACAAAGGCAGGCAGACACCTTAGTGGGAAATGACCTCAAGAAAGCTCAACCTCTCAAAGATGCCCACCCCCACACCCTGCCCAAAGTAAATGTGGTTAACATTACAGCTGTATTCAAGGCTCAGTTTCAAAAACAGCACGCCCTCTCCCAAAACACTCCTCAGAGGGGGCATCCTACAAATCTTTAGAGAAGATAGAACAGGCTTCTATTTCTTCACTGTGCTGCAGTGTTGATTTATCTCGAGCTGAACACGCCTGTAGAATGAAGATGCTTCTTCTAATGCCTCAAGAGGCCCATCGGAAGTCTGTTCTATTGCTGTTTTAGCTGAATGTTTTACTGCTGTGTGTGTATTAATACTTCCAGTGTGGCCTTTTTTACAAACTCCCCTCCCCCAAATCCCACAGGCATCTTTGTATTGAGTAACAGATATGTCTTATCAATGCACTCATCAGATCGAAAATTCAGAGGCCCTTAAATTGAAGCTATGGAGGAATGACCACACTTGATGGCATTTAGATCCGCAAGCAGGAAGCGATGGCGGAGGGGTGGAGGTTTCTCTCCTAGCAACCGCAGCAGGGACAGTTGTTGGCTTGTTTTTCACCTGTCTGTTTTCTGGTACCTTGTCTTACAAATTAAATCCAATTTTTCTTGCATGAGTACTCACTGCATGCTGTGTGGAAAAGTCTTCTCCCTTAAGCCCTAACCATCAGAGGAAACAAAGAACTCAGAAGCCCATGGCATTGTCAGGGAGGGCAGGGCCTTCCCAGCTCTCCCACGTGGAATCATGCACCCGTGGTTTTTAACGGCTGTGGGGGAACCCGTCCCCAAACAGGGCGCTGCCAGGCAGCAGAGCCTATTTTCTGGGACTTGGACCGAATACACAGCCCAGAGCACATGGTGGGTGTGCTGGGAATGCTTTAGTGTTGCCTTTTAACTGGACCAATCCATGATCACCAATTCCTACCTCATGGCTCTGTCTCGAGGCTCAAAGGGATGAAGAGAGGGAAATCACTGGGATGAGATGAGCATTCATCTTTTGTTTTCCAGACTTCTAAGTGTTTCCTTCGCGTTCTGAAAGATATGCGCTAGAGCAGCAATTCTCAACCTGTGGGTTGAAAACCCTTTGGCAAGCCTCCATCTCCAATAATACTCACATTATGATTCATAACAGTTGCAAAATTACAGTTAGGAAGTAGCAACAGAAACAATTTTATAGTTGGGGGCCACCAAAACATGAAGAACTGTATTAAAGGGTCGAAGCATTAGGGAGGTTGAGAACCTTTGGTCTATTCTCCCTTCCCTTATTTCGTCAGTTTCCTGTTTCTTTGGAAGGATGGTCTTACTGACCCAGTTCTTGCCCAAAGTTATCTTCTGGTGACTTCTACTGAGAAGTCACCAGCAGATCTTCATCTGTTTCAGACTGATCTGAAACCCTTTACAGTCACAACACACTTCCGGAATGAGCCATCTGCCTGGCTCCATAGAGCCTGACACACATTGTGTTGCATCTTCCTACCGTCATCTCACAACCTGTAACAAATTTGTTTCCTTTCTCTTCCTGTGGCCCCACCTCCTGCTCAGACATTCTGGTTATTTCTGAAATCTCTCTGTGACCATCAATTTTCATTTAATTTGTGCCTTATAGCAGGGCTTTGGTGGCGCTCATCTTTAATCCCAGCACTCAGGAGGCAGAGGCAGGTGGATCTCTGTGAGTTCGAGACCAGCCTGGTCTACAAGAGCTAGTTCCAGGACAGCCTCCAAAGCCACAGGGAAATCCTGTCTTGAAAAACCAAAAAAAAAAAAGAAAGAAAGAAAGAAAGAAAGAAAGAAAAAAGAAAAGAAAAAGAAAAGAAGGCCACCCATTGATCTTTGAATTTCTATAATTTTATTTCCACAACTGCTCTATGCTAACTTCTTTCCCTATTAGCTAGATCATGCTACTTAAAATTAACTATCAGCATGCAAGTTGATGCTTTTATTAGGACATTTTTATATACCCACACCTCATAGTACTCGATTCCCACAGGCATACTCCCATTGTCTTCCTGTATCCACCTCCCTGTCCTTATTGACCCCTTCCAGTCTCCAAATATCCCCTTCCTTGCACACATGGCATGTACATGCCTCTATATGTCTATGTGCATACTGAGGCTCACGCTTGTCAACAAAGGCAGAATCAAGGTACACGTACTTTAAAACATAACAGGATATAGTTGGGTCTGTTAACACGTGACTTTAATCCCAGTAGTCAGGAGGCAGAGGCAGGAGGATCTCATTAAGTTTGAGGCCAGCCTTGTCTACACAGAGAGTTCCAGGACAGCTGAGCTACATAGTGCGACCTTGTCTTAAAACAACAACAACAACAACAACAAAATTGTGACAACATATACAATTCTGTGAGAACTTACTTCATAAACACCACAAGTCACATACTAACTTAAACCAGGATACTGACTCTAATCTTCCAACAAGTAATATTTCTTTTTTCTTTTTTCTTTTTTTTCAGATTTTTTATTTGAATTAGAAACAAGATTGTTTTACATGACAATCCCAGTTCCCTTCTCCCTCCCGTCCTCCCCTACCACCCTCCCCCCAACTAAAACCCTATCACATGTCCTTTCTTCTATTCGTCCCCTGAATCAACCTTTCTGCTCCCTCATGACCTCTGCATCCTTCCTCTTCTTCCCTTCTCATTCTCCCCCCCTTCCCGTGCTCTCAATTAGCTGAGGAGATCTTCACCCTTTCCCCTGCTCCAGGGCACCAAGTATGTCTCTCTAAGGGTCCTCCTCCAACAAGAAATATGTCATGTCTGATTATGTCTCCACTTTTTTTTTTCTGGTCTTCCAGAAAGTTCTGGAATAAACTAGAAGCCCAAGTTAGTCCAGCATGGCTACCTTGATCATTCGTCTTTCCCCTTAGCCACAATATTCTAGTTTCATTTTGTCACATACTCAGCACATTAATTTTCATTAAAACAACTAACAAACAAATAAATAATTGAAGAAATAAAAAACTGAGCATCACAGATTGCCTTCTACAAAAAACTTTAATTTACCAGATTTTTTTTCCAAGCATAAGTAAGATTCTGCCTGTCCAATGCTGTATTAGATACCTGTCTCATTGCTGTAGCAAAATACCTGACATGAGGGACTTAAGGAAGGTTTATTTGGGCTCCAGTCCACGGCTGTTCTACCCACCTCACTAGGGAAGCCAGGGCTGGCAGGGTTTTCACTCTCCACAGTAGAGTGGGGTTCCTCTTTCCTTGTGTCCTTGCCACGGTTTGCTGACAGCCATTCTGGCTAGGGGACAAGGATGTCTTAAAGCAGTTTGAAGTTGCATTTCCATGATGGCTCAGGACATTGAATACTTCTTAAAGTGTTTATTGTTCATTTGTGTTCTTCTTCTGAGAATTCCCTGTTCAGATCAAGCACCCATTTTTGATTCTGTTGTTTTCTTGATGTTGAGTTTTTCAGTTCTTTCTGTATTCTAGATGCTGGTCCCCTGTCAGATGTACAGCTGACAAAGATTTCCTCACATTCTTTGGGCTTCTTCTTCACTGGAGGGATCATCTCCTTGGCTGTATGAAGTGTTTTAGTTTCCTGAGTCCCACTTGTCAACTACTGGAGTCTTATTTGGGAAGCTCTTGCCTCAGCCTGGTTGCTGAAGTGAACTTCCTACTTTCTCCTCTAGCAGCTTCAAGGTGTGGTGTGCCGTGCTATGTTGAGGTATTCAGTCCATTCAGATTGGGTTTCATGCAGGTGAGAGCTAACGATGGAATTTCATTCTTCTACATGTTGACACCCAGTTTTCCAAGCACCACTTATTCACTATGCTGTCTTTTCTCCAGTGTGTATTTTTTTTTTGCAGCTTTGTCCAAAATATGGTGGTGTAATTGCATGGATGTCAATCTAGAGTCATCATTCCAGTGGTTCTCAACCTATGGGTCTTACCCCTTTGGGTTGAACAATGCTTTCAAGGGGTTGCATATCAGATATCATACACATCAGATATTTACATTATGATTCATAACAGTAGCAAAATTACAGCTATGACACACCAATGAAAATTGTTTTATAGTTGAGGGTCACCACAACATAAGGAACTGTATTAAAGGGTCACAGCATTAGGAAAGCTGAGAAGCACTAGTCTATTCCATCCCACTAACATCATGTCTGTTTTGTGCCCACATGGTACTGTTTTACTACTTTGGATCTAGAATGTGACTTGAAGTCAGTTCTCTCTTTGGTCTGATCTGCTCTTTCTCACTTCACTACCCCACATGTTATAAGGGCTCAGAATTGTTCAGGCTGGGGGATGCTGAAGACACAGTTTGCTGGAAGCCTCATAGCTATTTTCAGAATCAAGAGTTGAAGAGGAAACTATGGTGGCAAAGCTGGGACCCAGGAAGATGGATGAGTTTACACACACACACACACACACACACACACACACACACACACACACACACACGTGACAGTGCACACATATCACTCTGGGTTCTCATTCCTCAGACCCTGTTGCTGTGGATGTTCCTGCCTCTCCTTCTTTTTGTTACTGGGAGAGTTATATGGCATCCTAGAGAATGTTTGTTCAAACACCACCTGTACTTGAAACTTCTCGGATTACCTGTTTATACCTCTACCTATGCCCACCGTTCAATGCCGCCCCACCTTGCTAGCTTCCTCCCTCAGGCCTCCCTCTATCTAAAATGCTATGCACCACACTTTCATGTTTGATTTGTGATGACCTATTTAGTTTGTTATGTACTATATAAGAGTTCATTCATTCCCCAACTCTGGCTGTCCTTTAGTAGGCATTGAACTCCCAGTGTTCCTCAAAGAAACATCCTTATGAGATTATTATCTAGGATGCCTGTCATCCAGAGAGCTCTGGTAATGGATGTCCTTGCTGTCCAAAGGATCTTGGCCTAACTTGCAACAACAGCCATCCTTGCTTGTATGACAGTTATCTGCAGTGACATACATTTACTTTTCTCCAACCAGAGCTATCACAGGGTGGTTATGGCTCATGGAAGGGAAAATAGCACACCACTACTTTTTACACAGGGAGCAGTGGTTCGAAGTATCGCCTAGACCATAGAAGCATGGCTTGAAAATCCAAGTCTAACTCATTGTAAGAGGAAAGGTCAAAGGTCTTACACGTTCATACCCAATGTGATAGATACTTGTAAGGAGTTGGGATTTCTAGGTCTGGCGAGCTGGGGATGTATAATCACAGTTTTTCAGTTAAACCCATGTGAACAGGGAGTGATTTATCCATGGAGCAGTTTGAAAAATCCCATTCTGTGCCCTCTACTCTGTTAAATGGCTGAGTTCAGAGGCATCAGCTTTGGTCACTGGTAGTTGCAAATTCTGATATTCGGGGTGTGTGTGTGTGTGTGTGCATGTGTGAGTGTGTGTGTGTGTGTGTGTGTGTGTGTATGTGTGTGTGTATGTGTGTGTGTATGTGTGTATGTGCATGTGGGAGTGTGAGTGTGTGTGTGTGTGTGTGTGTGTGTATGTGTGTGTGTATGTGTGTGTGTATGTGTGTATGTGTGTATGTGCATGTGGGAGTGTGAGTGTGTGTGTGTGTGTGTGCATGTGTGAGTGTGCATGTGTGTGCGCGGGCTCGTGTGGGGGGCAGAGGGGGCAAAGTAAAAGGGGAAGAATAATCGATTGGGGGATTTATCGTTTGAGTTACCCTACCACTGGATATTTATAGCTTGCATGATGCCACAAAGAGACCCCTTGACTTTAAACTCATAAAATGCCTACCTGGGAGTCAGGCTGTAATTTATTTTTCTCAGATGCCTCAATTATACCCAAGGAGAAGCCTGGTTACATTTTTCAAACTCAGGAGCAGCAGCTTTTAAATTTATTCAGACTAATGAGCACGTATAAATTCGGTGAATGCTAATTCACGAGGGTTCGGTGGCGACAATGAGAGAAACACAACAAGAGTGTCACAGCCGGGGAACAAAGTGAATGGACCATGTGAGTGACAGTTGAGATTTCTTTTAACATCACTAAAAGGCGGCTGGAGTGACAGACAGGAGGGCAGATGCGGGACGCTGCAGCACTCCGGAGTTTGTGTGCCATCAGGAAGGGGCACTTCCACTTATGCCAAATTAATAAATTCAGGAGGCAGAGAGGGAAGGGGTGGAGGGAGGCTCCGAGGGCAGAGGGCATGCACCTGCTTCCCTGAAGGCAGGATGCCGAGTGCAGCTCCTGTACAACGTGGCTTCCCCTTCAGCTGGAGGCCCCCTGCCTCTTGCAACTTTCCCAGGAACCAGGCATGTGGTTTTAATCTGTTTCCACAGATCTCGGGAATGAATTTAGCCTCCCCTGGAGACTGCTTCCTCTTAGGATGGTCTCAGAGGGAATGAGATTGTAAATCAGAATCCATCAGTGTACACCTGGATGTGGAGAGAGAAGCTCCCCAATCAGAACTTGGAGCTTCTGAAGTTTGAAGCCTCCAGCTCCTGGAGAAAGCAGTGGAAACAAAGTTGTGAAACTGTAATGAGCACGGCTGAGGACCTGCGGGGAAGCTCTGGGATGCTTGGGTGCCGAGGGGTTCTGAATGACTGCAAAGAACTCAGGGCTCCCGGCTTTGGGTTCTTCCTACCTGACTCAGACAACTTTTTCCACTATATTGGGGATCCGTGCTTACCCAGGACCTCACAGGACCCAGGCCACAGGAAGGGTGGGCCCTGATGACCTTCTAGAAACCCCTTATTCATCTCTGTCCACTGCTAGGAAGATCATACCCTCGCTCCAAACTCACATATTGAAGGTTAAAGCTCTCTGTGGCTCTAGAGGAAGAAGACGCAGTTAAAATATTCATTAAGGTTAAAGGAACTCATTGGCATAGGCCTTGAGTCAACAGGACTCAGGGGCTCATTAGAAAACAAAGAGACCCCAGGGCCCCTCCCTTTCTATCTGAGCTCTGGGTAACGATGAGGGATGGGGCAGCACCAAAGGCCTTCACCCAAAGCCAGCGCTCAGGCCAAAAGGTGAGGTGATCCACCCAGTGGCACCTTGACCTTGGCTCCCCAGCCTCCAGAAACTTGGTAAAGTGTGTGCCTCACTTTGACACCACCCAGTCTGCGGTCTTTTGCTATGGCAGCCTGCTGGTGGAGATGCTCTCCATAGAGTGAACTTAGCTTCATCCCTTGGGCCAAGGGTGAGGCCTTTTCTCATGCTGCCTGCCTGGCAAGGAGCTGACTTTGGCTCAGGTACCTGCAAATGGCTCTTAACTTCCCAAGTATATTCAGGCATATTAATATCCCACAGCATTGCTTTCCCAGGGCTGGCTTCACCTAGTTGCCCCTCCACTCGTGTCGAAACCTTGAGCTGGTAGATTCAGACTTGGTACACAAAGAATCAAGTACAGTGGGTATAAAAGATTTAAATTCGCTTGACTGTTCATAGGACAGATTGTCTGGTGGATGGATGAAATGAGTAGATTAACTAATCTAACTGCAAATTAAATAAATAGACGGATGACGGAATGGATGAATGGAAGCCTACAACCAGTTTTAGCTAGAGATCCTAGAATCAGAGAGGACAAGAAAGGGTTGAGGTCAAGATACAGGTGTGTCTATTGTAAAGACAAGGCCTTCTCTAGCAAACCTTTGTTAGCAGGATAATTTTAGTTGTTTTCCTCCATGCTGATGCTGAATCTGGCTGGTGAATCTTGAATTTTCTCCTGTCATTGCTTGTGAGGTCTGCTCCTCCTCCTCCTGGATATTGCCATGTTCTACTGCAGGGCTGGTTTAGGTTCAAAATAGACTCTCATCCAAATGTAATGTAATGAATATGGGCCAGGTATGTTGACATAAGGCCATCTCATGTAATCCTCACAAATAAATAAGAAGAAGCTGGTATCCCTGACCTTGTTCATGTTGAAGCTAAAAACATCAAGGCATGACCCGGATTCACACACCACCTCACAGTCTCAGTGCAAGATCTCAAGATGAACACTGAGCTCTCCACCGTGTGCCTAACCAAGAGACGGAGACCAATGCTGCCTGGAACTGTACCTTCATTTTGTCTCGCTACAGTGAGCCTGGGAGACATATCTCTCTTTGAAATGGTTTTACCAGGGGGTGCATTTCCTACTGTGTGGAAAGCTGACCTCTTGGACAAACACGCCATCATAAAAACATGCTATTTGCTACGAGCACATTGGGAGATTTAAATCATGGCAGGAAAGTACCCCAGGCTCTGACAGTAAAATTTTCATTCAGAGAAGGCCTCAGCTTCACAACATAATAAATTATATATGACTGGGACACATGAAACATTTACAGATATACAGAATTTTTCCACGTTTGTGTTCTGTGAGAGAGTTCGGCTCTTGAAGTACTCTCTCATGTCAGTCTTTTCTATTCATAGGAAGAATAGAGGAGAGAGGCAATAAAACATGTCGCTTCCACCCCAGTCCCTGAAGCTTTATGTTTTACTTTCCTGTCCTTGGTTTGACAAATATGGTTTTGGGCGAAGTGATGACACGGTAGTGGTTGGGGCCTCTAAGCGGGCCCTTTAGTGACCTCCGAAGTCAGGGTAAGTAGAAATACACCGTGACTCATGGTAAGGACACTTGGTGAGGACACAACACGTTAAGGATGGGGTCAAAGTATCTCCCAAGAGTGAAACGTCGGCCGGACGACACTGGGTACTGGGAACCGTTTTAGCAATAACTACTTGCTTATTATTATTGTGTTTATATGTGCATGGTGGAGTAGTGGAGACGAGGTCAGATACAACTTTGTGGAGTCAGTTCTTCCATTACCTTTACATGGCTTCTGGGTATCAAACTGAGGTGCCCAGGCTTGCAAGCACCTGCTAACCCACTGCAACAAGATCTCAGAACCCACTTTTTAAAAAAATGTGTGGATTATAGATGGACACACATCAAAATTATTGAGCCACAGGGCTCCTGGATACAAGGAGGCTGTCCTGTCACATTGTAGACAATAAATGACAGGTTGTTCTTTGTTGGTGGCGTTGTTTGTGTGTGCATGACTTTCTCTACTGAACTCTCCATTCGGTAGCCATCAGCTACTGCTGCAGACATGCTGCATAACAAATCATGCCCAAATTTAGCGGCTAAAACAGCAAACACTTGGGTCCTCTGGAATAGCTGCGCTCTGGAGCTTGACTGAGCTGGTCTGGGGCTCAGCAGAGCAGCCCTGATTCAGGATGGATGTCAGCTGGACTTAGACATTGGTAGTCAAGTTCAAGTCTATGTCATGTGCTTCTTCCTTCTTCTTGAACTGTAGTCACCCAATGTTACACCCTTCTTGTGGTCAACAACAGGAACCTGAGACTATCTAAAGCAATAGCAGTTCCTTTGAAGATCTTAGCTCAAAGCTGGCTCAGTGTCCTTCTACCATTGACATAAGCTGTTGTGTGACAAAACTTTTCCTGGGGAGATGCAACCCAAGGATCTACTCAGCCTGGAAAGGAATGCCATAACAAGTAGGGGTACCAGCAAAGTCCAACTTGACAAACCAATAGGTTTTATTGGGGTGTCTTATAGGAGTATAGGTGGCAAGTCACTTTCAGAAGTAGAAATGATTCAGACAGCTGTGTCACCAAAGCTTACACCAGCATGGGTGACAGCTTACAAGAGCTAGGAACCTGCAGCACACTGCACAGCCTACAGAAGGTAGCTCAACAGGTTGGAGAGTGTCCCTCCCAAGTGACTAAGTTTATCAAAACCTCTTCCAGGCAGCTGGTCTGAACACAAGCTATCTTTGGTCTGAGGGAGCCGTTCAGCTTTTATTGTTTATTCTGGCAGGAAGAGGTCGAGTGAATCTTGTCAGCTTCAGGAGCTTCCTGGAGCTATTCTGAGTTGTTTGTCTTTCCTGCTTAAGGGGCTTCCCTGCAGGTAGAATGTATCAGTCTCCAAGCAAACTGGTACATAACACAAACCTTTACATAGTCAAATCTCAGATGGGTAGGGTAGATAAATGACACTTTTGAGGATGGTGACCAAAAGGTCAAAAGATTTAGAAAATCACATGATCAAAGGTGCGAGATCATGAACAACATCCACCTCCCTCAGATTTTTCTTCATTCCTCGTCTTATTTGTTATGAAAATGACTTTTCTCCCTAGCTCCAGCAGTCATCAAAGTGTGTACTCTAGACCATAGCACCTTGCTCTGGACCTGTTAGACCCACCAGGCCTAACACTCCATCCCACACCCATGGCATCAGGAATCAAGCCTGAGGTAGTTAAAGGGAGAAGCCAAGGTCACTCAGTGCTAAGTAGATTCCTGACCTCAAAGCCTCTGTTCTTGCCCTGATGCCTCACTATCCACTGAGGAGAGTGAGAGGGACAGTGTCAGTGCCGTGTCCAGGTAGAAAATGACCTCTGAGAGTACTTTCCAGGAAAGCAGACATCTCTGACTGTGTGCCTGTCACCTCTTGACAAGCCCCTATTCCAGCTAACAAGTTCACATAACCTGCCTCTGCAGAAACCAGATCCAAATGCTCAGGCCACCTTCTTGGGTTTCGTCTAACTTTGTTTTCTGAAATCTGCAGAAAGCTGCTCATCACTTCTAGGCGTGCTCATGACTGGGGGATCCGATGAAGGCTGCTAGCAGGTAAAGATCCTTGCCCTGGCTGTGGAAGGGCCTGAAGTCCTCCTACACCCAAACACCAACAGGCCAGAGCAGAGGGCTGTGGTCTGTTCTAGCACAAACCCAGGACCTTGTGAGCCCTGAGGCTGGATGGCACCTAAGCACCTGACTTCATGGTGACAATGATGATAACGCTGATTATATTATACTACATTGATGTTTTCTTCATGTTATAGGATATCAATATAGAATATAATAAGACAATAACATGTATAACATATGATATCACACTATATGTCATATGCTTGCATTGTGTGCTTCATCTGCCGACTTCATATCATACTGTTTTGCTATGATAGAACATTTCCCACAAAAGCAACTTGAAGAAGAATGGGTGAAAACGACAGTATTGGCACAAGATACCCCAAGACCAAATTCTCAGCACAAAGGAGAATTAGTTGTCTCAGAGGGACAAAGGACAGGGTATAGAAGGCAAAAGCAGGAGGTACAAGGGAGAAGGGGAAACAGGGAAGGGATATTTGTCCTGGAGGAGATAAATGTGGCCCATAGGCAAATGGCTGTTTATAAAGGTCAAAGGGAAAGCCATGTGTTAGGATGTGTTGGTTTGTATTGATTGGGAATGTTAATTAGGGCAGTCAAAAGGGGGGCTTTTATTGCTGGACGTCAATGCTTTGATTGCTGGACCTTGGTAGTCAGTCTCAGTAGGCAGAAGCAGCCAAGTTAGGGAGTAGACCTTGGTTTCTAGATTTAGGGATGTAATCTAATGGTTGTTGACAAGGAAGAGAGAATGGAAGGAGAGCAAGGCCTGCTGGAGCCATGATAGCCATGCCCAAGGCCTGCTGGAGCCATGTTAGCCATGTCCAAGGCCTGCTGGTACCATGTTAACCATGTCCAAGGCCTGCTGGTGCCATGTTAACCATGTCCAAGGCCTGCTGGAGCCATGTTAGCCATGCCCAAGGCCTGCTGGAGCCATGTTAGCCATGTTAGCCATGCCCAAGGCCTGCTGGAGCCATGTTAGCCATGCCCAAGCCATGCCCAAGGCCTGCTGGAGCCATGTTAGCCATGCCCAAGGCCTGCTGGAGCCATGTTAGCCATGCCCAAGGCCTGCTGGAGCCATGTTAGCCATGCCCAAGGCCTGCTGGAGCCATGTTAGCCATGCCCACGCCTGTTAAAGTTCTTTCCTTTCCAGCCTACAGTTTCAGAGAGATGCCATTCAGCATGGGGGAAGCGGAAAGCTGATTAGTCAGATATTCATCCACACAGGGAACAGAGGGAGAGAACACTTATGAGTGACAGTACAATACTTCTAAGTCTACACCCACAATAGAATTCTTCACCTCCTGAAACTTCCACAACCTTCCCAAACATCACCACCAATGGGGGACCAGATGCTCAAATACATGAGACTTTGGAGAACATTTCTCTTTCAAAACAACACATTAGGCTAATATAGTTGGACACCTATAATATCATGTAATGATATCTATCATATACTGCATTATAGAGTTTTTACTATGACGTATTATAATTCCAATACTGTACTGTGTTGTATTTTATATAAAAGTACAGAATGAGACTGTGATGGTTAGTATTTACTATACACTTGACAATCTAGAATCCTCTTGAAGATGAGCTTCCAGATATGCCTATGGGGGGTTATCTTGCTTAAGTTAGTTGATAGGGAAAGACATGCTCACTGTGGGTGACACCATTCCCTGGGTGGACTCCTGGACTGTGTATGCAGAGGAAGGAACTGAATACCATCAGGCATTCATTGTTCTCTGTTTCTTCACTGGATGTCACATGACCAGTTCCTGCTGTTATGACCTCTCCCACCAAGATGAACTGTGACACTGAGCTGTTGATGAAAGTAAAACCTTTCTTTCTCTGGTTGCTTTACTCTGTTGTCATAGCAACAGAAGACACTGAGACAAATCTGAGACCTTATACATGATAGGTGTCATATAATGTTGTGCCTTACGGTGTGTGGTATATATTGATGGAGTTGTGTGATGCTGTTGTTATTGCTCTCGTTGCCATGACCACTGTGTTAAGATGATGTCCTAAAGCTTGGTTCCCACCCTCATCTTTCTAACTTCAGAACATTTGTACATCACCCCAAACATCCTTTCCTCCATCACCTAAGGGGCTCTAGGAACAAAGCAATTCCAAGGGGCTTGCTGATGAATGAGCCAATACAAGGTGACAGAGACTGGGCTTTGCAGTCAGACAGAATCTGAGCCCTGACCCTGAGGACTGGCTACATCTCCGTTGAAGTCTCAGTGTCTCCTCCAAGGATGGTGACATCTTTACACCCAGATAGCAGAAGTTAAGGAATGGATAGAACTGGTGGCTTCTGCTCACATGCAAACTGTCTACCAAGGGAATTATAGTTGCTGCTGTCATCTCAGTGTGCCTCAAGCATGCACAGTCATCTGGGGTAAGACATTGTCAAGTTCAAGTACTCAGTTCCAACTCACCAGTTTGGTCTCCTAGTGAAAGTTCCAAAGGCTGTCTGAGATCTTCTCAACCTGTGGGAGGTAGATACTAACCCTGTGAACTGCGGTGGGGAGGTTGACAAAGCACTGGGCTCTTGGTAGGTCCCTGGTGTGTCACTGACACTTTGCTTACAAATGCTCTGCCTTGCTTTGGGAGCCAGAACAGGCTATGTTGCAACAGGCAGAGACATGACTGGGCTGCAAACTTGTTAGGACACTTTCTTAGTTTATTTTCTTGTTGCTGTGACAAAATGCCATAACAGAAGCAACTTATGGGGGGATGTTTATTTTGGCTCCAGTTCAAGATAAAGTCCATCCTGGCATGGAAGCCATGGTGGTGGGAGTATGAGAGTCATATCACATCCAGTCAGAAACAGAGAGAGAGAGAGAGAGAGAGAGAGAGAGAGAGAGAGAGAGAGAGAGAGAGATGCTTGTGCTCAGGGCACTGTGCCCCTATATTCAGTCCCCAGCCCAGGGAATGATACCACCCACAGTGGGTCTTCAACTCAACTAATCTACTCAAGTTACTCCCTTGCAGAGAACCTCAGAGCCCTGACTTTGGACAATGTCTTCAAAAAGACTCACAAATCTCAAGCCCATTTTCAGCTCTGACATATGGATTACCAAGGTCAATTGTACTAAAGCCACCTGAAAGGATAGGGTAGCTAGGCATCCGCTGGGCTTCCAGTTGCTGTTCAAAACAACAGAGGGTGAATGAATGTCAGCAGTGTATGGACCTGCCAGCCCTCTCACACTTCACATTCTTCGCTGTCTCCTATAACCCCTTCTTCCTACTCCACCCAGTGAAATGTAAGGCTCCCACAGAGCTTGTCCTAATGCCTCCTCCTCTCTGCTTAGCCCTTCCATAGCCATTTATGATACACTTCCTGTGTGGAGGTCTCTGATTTCCCAATGGTGCCATGGACTGTGTTCTACCCTTCTCTTAGCATTTGTACCATCCAGAGTGTTTGCTTCTGCTGCTCAGTTCTGTGAGTCCAGCAGCTAAGGGGACCTTGGCAACAGATAGCAACCACACTGGAAAGGTTCACCGGCCAGCAAGGCTTGAAATTTACTCTGTATACATGAGATTGGAGAAAAATGTGGCTTCTTGAATTCAAAACATTTGACAGCAAGTTGAGAAGCCAGATCTTTGCTTTTGGTGGCCACATTTCACCTGCTCCATAGCCACACTTGCCATGGCTTGCGTCCCACATCGGAGAAGGGGTCCTTATTGTCAGGAACAGTCCATTGGGTGGAACTGCCCAAGCCCTTCTGTGCAGAAGACCTCTGCTGGAATCATATCATTTCACTTGCTTGTCTAATGCTGGTCTTCAGCTGAATTTCCAGCCCTGACAGTGCCAAGATAAGGGTTATCATTTCCACTTCAGCCTCCTCACTGATAAGAACTGGGGAACTGGAGCATTGCAGGGTATGTATTTAAGGAGTATATCCAGAGATTGGCAAGACCTTATGTACCACAGACTTGACTTCAGAGCAGAGTCATGATTTGCTACCACTTCAATGAGATGGTCTTGGTTGTTCATAGGGTCCTGCAAAAAGTCTTTCCTGTCCTACCTGTTGCATTAGTTTGCTGTTATGTTGCTGTGGTAAATCTCTGACCAAAATAACTAGGAGAGAAAGGAATGCTTTCCAGCTTATATTTGCACATAAGAGTCCATCACTGAGGGAATTCAGGGCAATAACTCAAGGCAGGAATCTGGAACACAAACAATGCAGGAAGGGCTTCTTATGATCTTATTCTCTGTCTTACTCTCTGCTGTCTTTATTATACATTCCAGGTCCATCTAAGTAGGGATGGTGCCACCCACAAGGGGCTAGGCCCTCCTGTATCAAGCACTAATGCAGGCAGTTCCTTGCAGACATGGCTATTGGGCAATCTGATTTGAGTCTCCACTTTTCCATGGCGACTCTAGGTTTTTCCAAGTTGACAATAAAAACTAAGGAGTCCAGGTTATTTCGTCATGGATCTCTTCAGCTCTGGCCACAGAGTCAACAAAAGGTCTTGCTTCCTTCTTCCTTCCCTTCGATCATCCAAGGTCTCTGTGTCCTAGGGACATTCTCCCACATACACCATATATGAGTTGCATTTCTGTTGATGTGATAAAGCTCAACAGGCAAGGCAATTTATAGAAGAAGCTAATGTGATCTCGTGGTTCCAGAGCGATGACCCATCCTGGAAGGGAAGTGTCAGGAAGGAAGTGCCCTGACCACAGGCACAGGAATTGGAGTATTATATCCTTTGTGGTAATTACCAAGCAGGGAGACTAGAAGCAAGTGAGGATTTTTACTCTCAAATCCCAGCCCCAGTGATGGACATTCTCCTGCAAGGACACACCTCCTATACATTCTCCAAAAAGTGCCACCAACTGGGGACCAAGTCTTCAAATGCCTGAGACTTCTGCAGGACATTCATCATTCCTCATTCAAACTGTTGTGTTCATCATCGCAACTAAATTCTCCACAGAGGTCAAGGTCCAGATGATAGGGCAGCCTTGGGGATATTCCTTTGCTTCTGAATACAAGGAATTGGGTGAGAACTCAGTGCCTGTAAAGTCTACAAGTTTGGGACTTCCTACCTGTTGCTTTGCTGATAGCTGGCTTGCTAGACATTTAGTCACAGTTCTTATCTTCTCTGTGAGAACACAGTCTGTGCCTAGTTTAAATCGGTGTTTCTTTGCTATAACCAAGACCTTTAACACCCATTAGAGGACCAGACACAATTTTAATGAATGTGAGGGTAAATAATTCATTACTTTTTAAAGCTATGATTTTTCCTTGTATAAATGACGGTCTCCCGAAGAGCCCTAGTCTCTGTACATTTACTATGGGGAGTTTTTATCTGTAATTTTCAAGGATTCATGATACATCTGAGGCAGGAAGGCCTGTAGCCTTCAGGATTTGGAAAACCAAATCCTAAAATTAAAAATTTGTTGCAAACAATGGTTGGGACACCCGGGGCTGGAAGAAGTGAATTTCTACATGGAAACATCTCCTGAGAGCAGAGGCATCTTCAATTATATTCTGCAACAAAGTAAGTTAATTAAAATAGAGAAGACTGTGAACTATTTGTGTCTTACTTGTATTTTAGATCAATATTGATTCTATATTTATAGAGTATAATATGCTGGGCTAGGGAGATGACTCAATTAAGCTCTCGCTGTGTAGATGTGAGGGTTTGAGTTTGAATCCCTAGAAGCCACATAAAGTTGGCTTGGTAGCTTGTGTCTATAATCCCAGCATTACTAGGGCAAGATGAGAGATGGAGACAGAGCTCCCCAGAAGCTTGTTGTAGAGCTGGCTTAAGTTTCTATGAACAACAACTCAGGGGAGAGTGTATCTCAGGATGGAGGGCGTGGACTGGCACCCTAGCTTGGCCTCTGATCTCCACTTTTATGCTCTGGCATAGGGGTGTCTACACTCTTACAGGAATGTGCACGAAGGCACATGTGTGTGTGCACACACACGTGCTCACACATACACACACAGGCATACACACTCTTTAGACCAACCTTTAAACTTTAAAAGGAAGCCAGGACAGGACTTCTGTCATTTTACTTCTGATAGGCTAGGGGACCAGTGAGGACCTTATCTGTGTCTAAAGCTCTCAAGATCTCTGTGTCTGCCATCACATCACATCTTCACAAGACCCCTCCAGTGCTGGCTCTTCAAAGGTCACCACCTGTCATTAAGGAAAAGCCAAGTTTATCTCTTATTGAATTGATGGAGACTTTGAACAGATGGAGGAGTCTCCCTGAGGAAGGGACCGTGCTGGAATATGCTCTCCTTGGAGCAGGTCAATTCCTTGAAGCAGGTTGTCAGCACAAGCTTCTGATTAGTGCTGCCTGTTGATCGCAGCCCAGGAGTCCAGCGCAAGAGGACTAGGCATGGAAAGACCTCTGAAGCCAAGGTATGACAGCAAGGTGATGGCATAGATGATTGAAAAAGCACTGGGAAGTCCCTGTGATGAACCATCAAATAACCAGGGTATTAGCCTTCGCTTATGTCTTCTATTACTTTAAAGCCAAAGTTGGACAGTGGATGTGTTTTGGGAAACTCTTTTGAGTCTGGGTAGAGAGTTTCAGAGCTAAGGAATCTGATCCAGCTGCTTGTGGTGGGTAAATATTTTCAGGTCACAGGCCACATTGGACATGGGACAACAAGGACATGGTGTGTTTTTCTAAAATCACACAGCTTCCCAACAGGTGGTGTGTTTTCCCTCTTCTACTTGTGTGAGCACCTACCATCAATGTCTCCTTGCTCTTTATCTCTGAGGTAAGAATGAATGACCCCCTCCTCATCCACAGGGAGTCTACGCCCAGAAGGATTGGGAGGTGTATAAAGCTCCTTTTCTAGGGATCTAACAGCATATGCAAACTAAGCCCTTAATTTGAGTGCTTTTTGAAAGATTTCTGATCTATTAAAATGTTATATAAGTAGAGATATAAATATACAGCGATCAATATTTTCCTCAATTATCTTTCCCGCTCTGAGTCCCCTTCGAGGTGGGTGACTGTTCCGAACAATGGCAGTGGTAAATGCGTCTTTGTAGCTAGTGCTTAGGGACTTAATACCATGCCCTGAAATATTGGGGGCGTGTAGAAATGTGCTACAGGGAGGTAATCTGTGGATGAATGTGGTGCGGGTAGGGGTGGGGCTGGGAAGGCTAATGGAGCATGTTAACAACACAGTGGGTTAACACTGCCAGCCCCTTACACTATGGCAGCAGGCTCAGGTAGCCGAGGACCCGATAGGTCAATCTTCACCATGCTCACACACTGAGACACTTTCTTGTGGGGGATCCATATCCCAGCAAGGCACCAGCACTCCACTTGGTATCCCCTTTGTTGCAAGCCCGCCATGTTTGTGTTTCACACTCATGAGTTCTGAGTGAAATTATTCCTCTCTTTCTTGTTCTGCACAAGGACATGGAGATAAACGCAAGGAGAGGCTTCCAGGGTGGGAAACTCTTTGCAGCAGCAGCAAGAACCAGAAATCCAAAGGGGAATGTCAGCAGACCAAGAAAGATCCTCCTCAGGAAGATTCCTGGGGGAGAAAAGACCCCAAGATAAGACCACAAGAAGGAGTCCCAGGAGCACCCAAGATTGCTGGCAACCCTATGAACTTGGTCACCATCTTGAAAATACCCTTATTGTGTAAACAACTCCTACCCCATGCTGTCCCTGGACTGCAGGGTATGAATTTCAATCCCCTTCCTGCCCATAGCTTTACCTACCTACATACAATCCACATGGTAGGAATCACCCTGTTAGATGTGGTCAGGTTTACTCCAAGACTTTGTCAATGGTTAAATCTAGGGTGTAATGGGCACCATGACAATAGCTGCTTCACTTATCAAATCAAACCTTCAGGACCCCTCAACAACCAGCATGGCTTTCACTGCTTTAAAGTTTTGTTTGTGACTCTCTCTCCTACCTCATGGTGGACTCAGGAATCTATCTTCCCAAAATTAGCACTTCCTTCACACTCACACCAGCCTGCTATTTGCAATGAAGGGACCAAGACAGAAGAGGACCTAAGCCCCCTCTCCATCAATCCTGTATTGTGAGTCCATCCTGACCCAAGAACCTTATGAGGTTAATCTTCACTGTCAGCTTGATGGGATTTACAACCACCTAACAGACCAACATCTGAATGGCTATGTCTTTGGGAATGTCACCAGTGAGTTTTAACTGAGCAGGGAAGTCCTACCATGAGTGTGGGTGGCACCATCGCCTAGGCTGGTTTTCCAGACTGACCACATAGGCAGGAAGGAGTAAGTGAGCTGAACACCAGCATTCATTTGTCTCTACTTCCTGACTGGACACCCAACATGACTAGCTGTGCCCATGTTGCCATGCCCTCACCACAATGCTTTCCTCTCCATGGTGGTCTATACCCTCAAATTGTGAGTCAAAATTCCTTCCTTTCTTAAAGAACCTTCTTTGTGAATTTTGCCACAACAATCAGAAAAATAGTAGGTAGAAACACCAAGGCTATAGACCACAATATCCCCTTAAATTTCTGCATCCACTGGTGGTACCTTCCTTTCAGAAGAAAGGAGAGGGGAGCTAGGTTTGGGAGGCGGATGTGACTTATGGATTTAGGCAAGGAATGTATGGGACTTTGGATGGAGGAATCATGGTTAGAAGGGGAGAGAGGATGCTAGCTAGATGAGTGAGCCCTTTGACCTCAAAAGGCACTACCCTTGCTGGGGAATCATCTAGAGTATAGGACCGAAATGCTGAGCCTTTACATGTGGAGTACTAATGCTTTCCATGGTCACCATCTTCGAAGCATGCAGTAAGCTTTGGATTAAACAGATGATGGGAGTGGACAACTACATGATAGACACCGGTGCTTCTGAGTATGGTTTAACTCATGCAGGGGAGCCTTCTGTATGTGCTGCTGTTTGTTCTGGGGTTGAGGTGATTGAACTTGGACATCTGCTGCTCATGTGTTCCAAGTGACAGACACTGTTGGCTTTAGAGACCAGACCTTTGTGTGATTTCAGGGACTTCTTCCTTCTGCCTTAGTCCTTCGCTTGGCTGCACCTGATTTAACTCACTTGCCTTTCTTTAAAGTTAGTATTTAAATTAATGCTAACACTGTGGCTTTGGTCATATTCTAAAGCTCTGTACCAAAGAGAACCTGTTTCTTATTGTAGGGACGTGGGGAGGAAGTAACAGTAGGCAAACTTGCTGATGGAAAATAGGAGACACATTGTCCTCAGAACACCTTGGATGCTCCTTTCTCTGTGTTTTTAAACTGTGCAGGATGAGGAGGTCTTGGGAGGAAACCGTTTATTGTAGTCTCAGTCCCTGAATGGGACAGACACGTATCAACTGATCTTCTTCAGCCTTGTAGAAAGAAAGCCCAGCTGGAAACTGCACTGGAAGGAGGGTGCTAACTGTTGCATTCTTAGAATTCATTGGAGTTGACATGGAGAAATTGTTCAGATGTTTTATTATGTGTGGAAGGGTCATAAAACCCAGGCAGAGCCACTGGGAAGAAAGTGCAGTCAAAGATAAGGCCAAGTTCAAAGGGAATTCCACTGTGATTAAACTGGAAAACCGCTCTTTATAGATAGATTAAAAGTCATGCCCTGGCCAACAGAATGAATACACAGCCTCACTGTACCAAGATCCCACAGCTAGGAACCCATAGCCCTGGAAAAGGTATGCTGTGTTTGTTACCTCTCTATAAAATCATGGGTCAAGGAATTTAAATACCATCCACGTGTCAGGCAGGCTTCATTTCTTCACTGATTCTTCACAGATTTTCTTGAGTACCATGCATCAGGCCAAACTCTATAGGAGACTGAGGACTGAGGTGCCACCCTGGGTGGGAAGAGCATTCTTGCTTATGCCTTGTTATTTGCTCCTTCTGAAGTCTAGAATTCCGATTCCATTTGAAGTTAGGTAAATTGGACAAAAGAGATTCCCAAACTGTGGTTGGTTTGAGACACAGCTTAAGAAAGTGTTTGCTTTGCAAGCTTGAGGAACTGAGTTCTATGCACAGAGCCCACAAAAAGGGCAGGTGTGGTACAGGTGGATCTCCAGAGTCTCGATGGACAGCTAGCCTGGCCTTTCTGGTGTAGTTGCAGGCCAGTGAGAGACCCTGACTCAACCATAAGGTGAAGGACACCTGAAGAATGACAGCTGAGATTTCTACATGTACTTGTAAGCATGCTCGAGTAAGAGGGTGGGAGGGAAGGAGGGAGGGAGGGAAAAAGGGAGGGAGGGAGGGAAGGAGGGAAGAGAGATGGATGGATGGATGGATGGATGGATGGATGGATTGATGGATGGATGGATGGATGGATGGATATGGACAGACAGACAGATGGATGGACAGACAGATCCCAAGTCACTGGTGTGCTGAAGGCTGCTCATACCTCATACTGGCTCACTGGAACCATTGTGTGCCATTTCTACCGTGTTTATATTCAAGGGCATCCCATCTATGGATAGGAATTGGACACAGTAGGAGTATACATATCATAGAGAGCACACGAATTTTTTTTTCCTGGAAACCATATTTCCTGACCCTGCAGAAGTAGGATTCTTAGGAATTCTGCTCCACAAAGGCTGTTTCTTGCTCTTAAGCTCCTGGCCATGCATGACCGTGACAGCCATGTCCTGGCTGTCAGTCTCCTACCAGCCTCTCTGCTGGTGCTGGATGAGACCCCTGTTGCTTCTCATCCCAAGCCAACTACAGACACCCTAGTCCCAATCGCCTGCTGGCTCGGGTATTTGTTGTCTTCCCTGTGTACTCAGAAATCTTTAGTCCACCAACAGCACTCTATAATTTTATAATCAATAAGAAATTCAACCAGTAAGAAAACAATTATAGTAAGTCAAATTCAATGTGACATGTCCTAGATATAATCCCCCACCCCTCGATTCGAGCATCTCTAAAGGCTCAAGGAAACCATTTGTATTCATAATGAATAAATTCTCTGCAATCTGTGATTTAGTTACTTCATGGTGAGAGATGGAAATGATCAACAGCCAGAGAAAACCACTGATCCAAGCGAATAAAGGGACAACCACACGTGGACATGCGAAGGTTTCTTGGGAAGCTTTCTTGTGAGCATGAGAAGAGCACACATTTCCTTGGGGCCATGGATGCAAGTTTAATACACAAATCAGATTAGAAAGTGTCAGACTGGAGATGATCTCAGTTGGTACGGTGCTTGCCTAACACGCACAAAGCCAGCACCGTGTAAACCAGGCATGGTGGGGCGGCCTATGGTCCCTGAGCTTGAGAAGTGGGAGCAAGGGTGTCAGAAGTTCAAGGTTATCTTAGACTCCATAATGAGTGTGCAAACCCAGTCAGAGACGCATAAGACTCTTTCCCCACTAACAATAAAAATTGTGTCAGAGGACTTACTTGTTTTTTATTACCAGAATGTATACATTTGTATTTTAAATTGCAAGGCAGGTGGGTTTTACAATAACAGTGTGCGGGGCTCCAGGAGTGTGTTTTATATGTGTTTGCATTGACTGTGTTTTATGTGTGTGATGTAAGCATGCACCATATAAGATATATGATATGCACATACATTATATACATATAAATAAAGAATATACACTTTGTGTATGTATATATGTATTATATATATATATATATATATTCGTGTGTGTGTGTGTGTGTGTGTGTGTGTGTGTGTGTGTGTGTGTGTGTGTGTGCACGCACACGTGCATGTAAATAGGACTCCTAGGAAGGGTTCAATGAGAGAGTGTCTCTTTCTTGTCTTCTTCCCCACATATTAGAGGCTGTGGACACAGGGGCACCAACATTTTCTTGCTAAACATATTCATTATTAAAGAAGGGAGATTGCTTTCTGGTGTCTCTGCAAGGGAATGTTAATGCATTAAATGCTGAAAATAAACAGAACAGGCAGACAAAGGGAAGGTACATTCAGAGGTGCAGCATTGGAGTGTGACCGTTCAGAAGGGGCGAGGCGGGAGGCTTGTCCAGGAGGTGGGTGGGCAGAGTAGGAGAAAGAATGGGTGTGCTTGCAATATGTGAGGGCGCCATTATAGAGAATGTGCTTAAAGGGAAATCATACTTGCTTGGAATACTTCTCTAAGTTTATGCTCTAAATTTCACAGCGATCCAGGCACAGACGAAGGCAATCCAAGCAGGCCCTGGTTCTCTGGAGTTATTTCCTTCCATTAGAACCATGGAAGGGCGAGAGTATGAGAATAGAGAGGTCACTCAACGAATTGCTTCAGATTGATGTTTCACCATTTGTATTATATTATGTAGGCTTGGGATACAGCTCAGTGGATGCATGGCATAATGGTCCACACATTTAATATGATTTGTGCTACAGGCAAAACAGTGCCAGATAAAGCATTCACATCCTAATGGTAGGTAAATAATCCTAGACAAACGTGCAACCAGCAGGAATTCCCTATTTATGAAAACACCTTTATTTTCATATGCCATTACAGCAGGGACATTGCCAGCTTGGTGGTGTGGTATCCCCACACTGATAGACAGAATAAACAATTCTTATACTCACACAGACCAGCAAGATAATAGTAGTGCAGTCATATTGGGCGGGGGGGGGCGGGCCCTCATGGATGCTGTTGAATTTCTCTATAGGAGAAACAGGACTTTGTGGCCAAAAAGAAGAGGACTTTGTACATCCTTGAGGCAGTGGCCCAAGCCCAAGTCCAAGAGCTTCCCCCACTGGCTTTGCAATGACAGGCCAGGGGACATGGGACTCTTAAGGGGCACAGAGCGTATGAAGGGGCTTCGAGATGGCTCCTGGCAGAAGAGCTTGCGGTTCCTGCATGGGGGCTTTAGATTGGCAGGTCAAAGCTGAACACAGCAGTGCATGCATAATCCCAGCTATGGGTTGTGGAAGCGGGGTGACCCAGATCCAGGGGTTCTGATGCCTTTGTCTGACCTCTGCAGATACTACACACATGGGGTACACTTCACCTATAGAGATGAAATGCCAATTAATTTTTTAAAAAATTACAAATCAGGAAAAAAAAAGACAAAGAAGGGCCCAGGATGTCAACCTCTGGCCTCCAGATGTTCATGCACAGCTAACACACCTACACATATCTACAATCCCCCTACACACAACCCCCCCACACACACACACACACACACACACACACACACACACACACACACACACACACACACACACACACACACTATCCTTATTGAAATGCCGCATCTTATCCTTGAGGGTTGGGCTGAACTTGAGCCTCTGTACCCCTCACCAGCCCCACTGTGCATGCTCAGACTTCCTATCGAAGACAACGAGGCAGCCATCCCGAGCCTAGGCTTCTCTATCTGCACAGTGTGGGTGGCTAATGTCTCATCATGCCAGGAGGATTATTCCAAACAGCATTCCACCAACTCCCAGCTCAGGGTCTGGTGCACACTGCACTCCTCTGGAACACAGCAGCTATTATTATTAATAACGTGCTCACAAGAACAGTGTGGAGATTAGCCACCTG
Source organism: Cricetulus griseus (assembly GCF_003668045.3). Taxonomy (NCBI): domain Eukaryota; kingdom Metazoa; phylum Chordata; class Mammalia; order Rodentia; family Cricetidae; genus Cricetulus; species Cricetulus griseus. The sequence continues at coordinate 187,708,466 of NC_048598.1, forward strand.
GTGGGAGTAGGTAGCATAAACCGGACGCATGTGGTTCCATCACCTTTTTATCTCCCGGCAAATGACAACCTTGCAGACTGCCTTAGTCCTATCAATTCCCATGGTACTGACTTGTGGATTCCAACCCCGTCTCCCCCTAAACAATAATAAAATTTGGAGGGCAATAAAAGAAGAAAAGCTGTTTGCCTGAGAAAGTTGCTGCAACTCTGCCGAGTCCTGGGTGTACTGAATGGAAACCTCATTTCCAAAGACCCACAGAGCCCATAACCCATGGAAATGGAGTGCTTGCCTCGGAAGGAGGCGCTTCTGCAGTGAGCTGCTAAAACTCACTTAAAGCCCTGCATGAGGCCTCTGAGCTCTCTTTGATAAGTTGCCCCACCCTCAAAAACTGAAAATGTGTCCCTTATTGTGGCCACTGGCAAGGGGAATATGGTGCTAGGGATGGAGAGGGTGGTGGAGCGGGGAACTTGGGTTGTCTAGTGTCCCTATGACTTGGAAAGAGAGAAGAGCCTGGGGTTGGGTTTACAAGCTCTCAGAGTCAATGGCCAGGCAGGGTAGGGTGTGATTTGAGTTGCCTTCAAACCCCACCCCCCAACAGCTGAATGGCACATTGGAGGTGTTCGCACCTGTGGAAAGAGAAATGCCAGCACCAGCAGGCTCTGCCCACCCCTGCAGAGGAGAGGAACACTGCCCCTGGTGTTCGAATGGCAAAGTTAAGAGAAGAATGGTGCCCTGAGCAGCAGAGGCCACGGGGTACTCAGCCTCACTCACCAGGCTTGGGAAAGGATGAAATGAGACTTCCTTCCTGGAGGGCAATTTGGCATCCGGTCTCCAAACCCTTAAAAATGTGCATCCCCTTGACCCCCATAGACCTGCATCTGGAAAGCTTCCTAAGGAAACAACGTAAATACATAAAATGTAGGCCTGGGGTACTATGCTGCTGAATGGGATGCAAGACTTTGTTGTCTGCTTGCTTGTTGAGCTTGATGGGTAAAGAGGTGGGGGGGGGAGGGAGCAGAGAAAACAAGGGCAATAAGAGAAGCCAAGCAAAAGTTCCTGGTATTCAGCTGCAGGTTGCTTGCTTCTCTTCCCCCAGCACAGGCGGCTGGCTTGGGCCTCTGGATTGTTTGGAATCCATCCCCTACCTGGGGAGGAATAGTATCTCCCCTGTGCTCCAGGCCAATCTAAGGGTGCAGGTGTGTGAGCCCCAGAAGTTAAGCACTCTGCTTCATTACGCAAAGTGTTAAGTGCTGTTTTCAGCCAGAAGTACACTTCTATAGGCTGGGGCACTCCTTCACACTGCGGTGTCTCCTGCATGAGCTATCAAGCTGGCTGCAATTCACCTGGAAATGAATGGCCATTAAACAGTGTGTGTGTGGTGGTCAGAGGGAGCGGTTGCTAATGAGCGGGAAGCCTTGCTCCTTGCACACCTCCGTGGGCCAAGGCACAAGAATCACGAGCTGGAGTGCGGGAGCACTTCATTGCATGGGTACAAACACATCTTTACACAAGAACCACCGTCTGCGAAAGGGAGAAATAGAGTAAGAAGATGGAGACAAGAGGGTGTTGTTTTAGCCATGGCCATCTGCTAAGCCCTCTCAGAGCAGGCGACTGTTGCTTGGTCTTTATGGACAGACTAAGGGAGAAAAGTAAGCCTTATTGATAAATGGAATAGAGAAGCACTCTACCCCGAGAAAGCAATTGTCAATCCCCAGCCCCAAAAGTAATATTTATTGAAGTCCTTTCTCCCAGCACAGTGATATTCAGAGGTGGGCTCTGACCTCATCAATGGATTAGCCCACTGATTGGTTCATAACTGAATGGATTATAATGGGGTAGGAGTTAGTATATGGGGTCATGTCCTGAAGGGTAGGGTGTTCTCAGCCCTACATGCCCTCCTCTCCATCTCTCTCTCCTCTCACCCTCACCTCTTGTCCTCTCACCCTGTCACTCTCTTGCTCTCTCAGACTCATGCTTGTACAGCCAAGTTCTCAAGTTACTGCTCCACCATGCCTGCCTGCCTGCCTGCTGCCACGCTCCCTGACATGATGGTTGGAGACTGTAACCCTCTGAAACTGACAGCGCCAATAAACTTTTCCTTCTGTAAGTTGCCTTGGTCATGGTGTCTTCACAGCAATAGAACTGTAACTGATACAAAAGCTAAGTGCCACACACTGTCAAACCTTTATTTTCTTTGCTTGTTAGCACAGACGCATGCTTTTCACCATTTGTTCCATTGGGAGAGTGAGGAACTGATCATTCTAGGATCTGAGGGTGAAATAACTTGGTGCTAAACATTATCATTTCACGGCTGCATTTTTTAACCCATTTCTATGGCACATGCAGAAATGATGATAAAGAGAACTGACCTATACTTATTCCTTTCCTTCTTGTGAGTTTGTTTTATATGTTGCCTCTAGAAGAATGCCAACCTAGCATTGGGATATTTGCTTCCACTCACACTTTTATGAAACATTTTGATAGAATTTATCAAGGGTTCTAGTTGCAACTGGCCTTTTCTTTGGGGGAGGCTTTTAAATATAGATTCCATTTCTTAAATAGGGACAGTGCTCATCGAGATCCCCACTGGCTTTTATTTCAAGTTTTTTTTTTAACTTGCATATCTTAAGGAGTTTGTCTATTTAATTTGGAATTTTCAAATTAACCACCCTGAACTTTCCATGGTTATTGTGTTTATTTTACTAATAACTTTTATTCATTCTTTGGCAAGTTCATGAATGTGTCTAATGTGTTTTGGTTCCTGGATTGGCCTTTAAGAAATTCCCCTCTTCTCTTCCTCATATGCTGTCTGTATTCCTCTCTTAATCAGTCCAATCAGATCATCTCTTCTCTCTCTATCCCACTGCTCCTTCAATGAGATGGGGAGATGGAGGCAGATGTCCTAGAAACCCACAGGCCAGCTTGCCTGGTATACAGAGTCGAAAAACAAGAAGACCCTGTGTTAGTACTCAGGCATCTGTCTTGGCCTGTCCTTGAGGTCCTGGCAGGATATCTCCTCACCCGAAACCACTAAGAGCACCACCTGTGCACACTCTCTACGTTCCCAGGGATCTGCCTGCCTCTGTCTCCCCAGTTCTGGGATTACAAGCATGAACCACCACCCCTGGCTTTTCAAGATGGGTTCTGGGTGTTGTAATTTCAAACTGAGGCAGAGAAAGACTCCATATGACAGAGCTTGGGTGGAGGGGTTTTTATTGGGACAAAGTGAATGGGAAAAGTGGGGAGGAGAGAGGGAGACTGACCTCTATGGACAGGAGCAACAGAAGAGAAGAGAGAGGCAGAGAGGGGGGGAAGAGAGAGATGGAGAGACAGAAAGACAGAGAAAGAGAGACGGTGGGCAGGGCCCTTTTAAAAGGGAACATGGTGAATATGCACTGGTGGTGTTCTTAGTGGCTGCAGCTGAGGATGTATCCTGTCAGGACCCCAAGGACAGGCCAGCACAGATGCCTGAATACTAACCCTGGGGACTGAACTCCTGGCTTCATGTTTAGTTTAGCACTTAACCAGCAAAGCCAGATCACCAACCTAAGAAGTTTTCTATGGAGTTGCCTCTTGCATTCTGTACTTCTCAGAAGACAATGCAATCTCCAGATTCAACTAAACTATGTCTCAGGAATGGCTTGGTTGACAAAATCAGTCCACCTGGTACAAATTACATATCTTTGCATAGTTCCTAAGATCCTGTACAAAAGGACCTGAAGCCAAAAACATGCTCAAGTTATGACCCCCCAAACCACAAGGCTATATTGCTAACTACCTGCTCTTTCCCTACTGACATGCAGGACTGCAGTTAAGAATGAGCACACACTTACTGTCTCTGCATATTCCTTGCCTGGAAAGCAGTGATCAAAAATGTGTTGGCTAGTTGATTGCCATCCTGTCTACACCAAGCGGGGGTGCCTCGGGAGAGGGAAGCTTAATTGAGAAAATGCCTCCTCAAGATTGGCTGTAGGTTTGAAAGAAAATGGCCCCTACAGGGAGTGGCATGATTAGGAGACGTGGCTTTGTTGGAGTTTGTGTGGCTTTGTTGTGGTCCAGCAATGAAAAGAGTGACTACTGCTGAAGCAAACTGGCATGGTCACTATTTTCCTGTCGCATCTATCTACCACATTCTGATGTGTCTTTTGTTAGCTGACCCTTGTTTCTGTTATAACCCAGGAAGTCATAATGTTCTTTACACATCCAGGGCTGGAAGCAATTTTTCTATTTCCCGGTCCAGGTAGTGAGATAGAGCTAGCTAGAGCCACAGAGGTGATTCAAGCCCACCCAGGGTTCCCTGGCACCCCATCTCTCCATGAAACCTATTTCTTCAAACCCTGGCCCTTCCAGCCTCAGGATGCTTGGGGATGGTGGTACTCTCCAACAACGCTCACATGTATGAGCGTCACATCTCAACAAACATGTGTCAGACAGGAAATTGAAGTCAAGGCATGGTGCACCCCAGTGAGTGAAGTAGGATGCAATGAACCCCGCGTGAGTAAGCCCTTCCCAAATGCAGTGGTGAGTACTAATAAGCTCAGGGCTTATCTTTTGGAGACGTGCATATATCCCAAGCCGAAGCTCCCCTTCCAAGTGAGAGACCACCGCACCCCAGTAAGTGGGATTACCTAGAGGGAAGGCCACTTCACCTATTTATTTATTTTTCCTTAGGCTATCAGATGCACTCATCTGTATTTCCACGGATTCATAATCTTTCAATTAGATATTCGGTGGAATAGAAATCATTTCTCGGGTGATTCTTATTGAGGAATTTTTTGGGAGGGGAGAAAATGTTTTGGGAACAGGAGGACCTCATCAGCTCAATATTCTACTTTGCCTTTAATGACATTGACTTCTTTCATTCATTATTCAACCCAACTTAAGAGTAATTTGTGCCTGAGAATAGGAGCAAAAAAGAGAAGAGAACAGGAGAATGTGTTTGTGCTAGAAGTAATTTTAAAACAGTATCTCTAAAGCGTAAAGAGAATGAATATTATATTCGCCATGTAAATTCAATTACATGCACAGTGGCTGCGTGCCTCATACTCCTATAGAGCCGAGTGTGGCGGTGGCTTGCGTGGATGTGGCTTCCTTTCTTTTGTGCAGGGTCTTACACATGTTGTTTCTCTTTTAAATTAATTATCTTTCAGTGGAAAGCTTTTCGAGGTGAAGGAGGTTCACTTTTAAGAGACACTTCAAGATAGGGAGGGAACAGCTCTTAAGATCCCAGCCTGCATTCTTTCTTTCTTCTTCCACAAACACACTTGTGTTTGCATGAAAATTACCAGTAGACGCAGACAGATCGCACATAACTAAGGTGCCTGGGATTCCCAAAGGAGCCAGGCCCTGGGCAAATGATCACATAAGGCATGTCTGCTCGGAGCCTATGAAGTTGATCCTCAAAGTCACATGATAATGGGATCAAATGATGGCCTCTTGGTGGCTGGGGGACAGCTCAGTGGGTAAGGTACATGTGCAAGCATGAGGACTTTAGTTCATGTTCCCAGAACTCAGGTAAATACCTGGAATGGTCTTGCATACCTGTAATCCCAACACTGGGTAGAAAGCAGAAACAATAGGATCTCCCAGGCCTGCTCACCAGACTGACCAAAAAGCAGCAAACTCCAGGTTCAGTGAGGCCTTTTCTGAAGGGGGTAAAGAGTTATATGCAGAATGGGAGATGTCTTCCTCTGGTTTCTGCACACCTGCCAAGAGGCTTATAAATCCATATACACACTTGCACACACAAACAGAGCACACACATGCACTAAATAAAGAGAATAAATTCAAAAATCAAGATGGCCACCGAATCTTGTAAGTGTGTAGAAAAGGAACCTTTGGGAAATGGATGATGGATGATGAATTTAGATAAGGCTGTCAGAGTGGCGTCTCATTACTGAACCCCAATGACTTTACGAAAACAGAGAAAGAGACCAGACACCTAGGAACACATACACACACACACACACACACACACACACACACACACACACACACACACACACCCCTCTGGTCTTTGCCAGGAGATGCCAGACACCACCTCCAGACTGACAGCAAGAGCCTTTGACCAGAATCAAGCTTGGGCCAGACTCATGCTGTGAACCTCCAAAGTGATGATGTGGTTCAATCTCTTTGTCTGTATAAAGTAGCCTACTTCTGGCGTTCAAGCAGCAGCACGGAGCAGGTGTTATACATGGCCACAGGAACATAGGAAGGAGAAGCAAGCCAGAAGAGCAGTCCCAGGTGGCAGATTTTGATCAGAGGCAGGAGGGGGCAACGATGTTGAAAGGTGGAGTCTGTGGCCAAGGACAGCATGAGAAGCAAGTCTGATATGTTAGGGACCACTGCACCCAGCAAGGCTTCCTGAAGGGAAAGTGAGAGCAGAGGGCTCCAGACCAGTGGGAACCCCACTACCAAGGGCCTTACAGAGTTTCCATGGAAGCCCTAGAAGTGAGCATGGAGAGGGGAAGGGAGGGGTGGGTCAGTTAGTGAGAAAATGGTGCTTAGCTAGTAAAGGGCAGGTCTAGTTCTGGGTACTCACTGGGGGAAGCGTCATGGGGTTCCTTGCATTTTCCACCTTCATTTTTAAATAATTTTAAAAGTCTCTTGCTAGTATATTATGTATTATGTGTTGTGCTTACTACCCAGCACCTTCCAACTCTTTTCTAAGCCCACCCCGGCCCATGGGTCCCCTTTGTCCCTACAGACTGGTTTTGTGTGCGCTCAAGTGTGTGTGCACATGGAGAGGTCCAAGGACAATCTGAAGGAGTCAACTCTCTCCTTCCACTGTCTGGGTTCCAAGGATGGTGCTCAGGTTGTCAGACTTGGTGGCAAGCACCTTTATTTGCTGAGCCATCTTGTCAGCCCAAATTATAATTCTTTTAAAAATACATAGTTATTATGGATTCAAAGTAAAGACAAATAGAAGTATAAAGGAGAGGGGAAGTAAAAACTCTCTCCCAGCTCTGTGTCTAGAGATGAATATGCTATGAATATTTTGGCACCATTGGTTCCTAGTTCTTGCTACATGTTTTGCATAGGTGAATTTATTCAGAGAGAGACTGACTTTGTATTGTCTCATTTATTGGGGGGCCGAGAGTGGAGCTAAAATTATTCCCTTTTGCTATTCTGTTTCTTTGGCTTTTTATGTTTGCATACATGCTCTTTGCAGGTGTGTCTAAATGTATATACCAAAATGTATGTAAGGAGTCACTGAGATGGCTCAGCAGGTGATGGTGCTTTGTGTCAAGCTCAATATCCTGAGTTTGATCCCCTTGACCTGTGTGATGGAAGGAGAGAACTCACTGCCTCAAGTTGTCCTCTGACATCTACACTGGTACTATAGCCTACACACACACACACACACACACACACACACACACACACACACACACACACACACAACAGTATTTTAACACTGTGTGGAAGACTCTACATTCATACCGGCACATATACCATGCATCTATTTAGCTTATCAGCTAAGAAGCTCTGGAAATACCATGTCTTCATTCATAGAACTTGGCCAGCATCTCTGGGCTTTCTCAAAACTCAACAGAATGCCAGATTCATTCCTTTCCCTGGCTTTCTGATGTGGTGAGTCCTGACTCTAAGTGTTAGCCTTGGATTTTCTGAAACTCCTTAGTGTTGGGAAACAGCCTATAGTCGGGCTTACTCTCTGCCTCCTTGCCCCATTGGATACAAATCTCCTCCCCATAAAAGCTGCTCTTAGCCAGAGGCAGATCTGGCCTGGGGTCCTGCTCCATCTGATTTGCCTGATCCTACTGGAAGATTGTATTGATTCTTTGATGTGTGGAAACAAAACATGGAAGAAGAAACCACAGTGGGTTCTCCACTCTACCAGATTGCTTTCTTGAATGCCTTTAGGTTGGTTTTAAATGCCAAAATTTCAGGATTTAGTGCAAGATGGTTGACCATGTGCAAACATTTGAAAGTGGAATTCACATGAGCAAGAACTTCAAGCCATAAGGGGCTGACCCTGTCTCAGCTCTCCCACTTCCCAGAGCTAGGAAGGGAGTCCTATGGATCTTAGTGTAAGGGGTTCAGAACCTCTCTGAACACAGGGTTGCCAGCATTTAGGGAGCGGGTCTAGAATGGTTCTGGCTACAGGGTATTGATCAGGCTATTGATCCCTGAGCACTTTCAAGACTGGACCAGCCTCAGGAACAGTGGGGATATTGGCAGGCAGAGGAAGCCATGACCTTTGGCATACAATTGCTGTGGACACAAAGTTCTTGCCTTTGTAGCCTCAGTTTCTCTTTTTGAAGAAATAGACATACTTCTTCCTTGGGGTTCTTCCTTCCAAAGAAGTCATGCATTTCAATTGTCTGGCAAACCCCAGAAGCTAAATAAATAGCCATGCCTTCTAACCCTCCCTCTTCTCCCCACTGCCATCTTGGATTTCAACAGGAGCATCTGACCAGGCAAGGGAGGTCAAGTAGGAGAGCTGGGCAGTGTGGGAACACACTTCTTCCCAGATTTTTGGAAATGATTGAAAGTTAAACTGGGCTAGGAGTCTGGTGATGTCTGGGTGAGAGACAGAGTTAAATTAAGGTTTAATCTCAGCCCTTTCCATGCGTTAGCCAGGCTGCACAGAGAGTTTGAAAGGGATTCAATGCTGTATTTTCACTCTCGTCTGATGGAACGGATGGGGGAAGAGAATATTAGAGTTCAGATGGCTACTCTTCCAGTTAGTATCAGTTCCTGGGATGTTTCCATTTTTTTTTCCAGTGGGAGAGATGAAAAGAGTTCAAGGGACTAGCTGAAGATGGTCTCCGCTGGCCAGAAAAGGTTATCTTGTCAGATGGAAGGCAGTGGGCAAGAGAAAGAATAGATATGATGGAATGACACAGGTGTCTGGGAGACAGAGCTAATGCCAACATAGTGGCTCTGTGCCTCTGTCTGCACACTGAATTGGTGAGAGGGAAAAATGAAAGTCTGCTCCCACCCGCCTGCTTCCCCATCTCATAGATTTGATAGTGGCTAGAATGTCCATCTTGGCCTCCAACATCAAAGGAAATGGATGTTTTCATTCCTCTACTCTTTTGTTCACTTCCTAAGAGCAATCTTAGTAGCCTTTAAATGGAAATACTTGAATATTCATCTCGCTCTGGGCACCATAGCCCCAAGGTGATAAGATGGACATTCTCTGCTCCACCCTTTGGACATCTTGATCTAACTCTATTTTTTAGGCTTCCCTGCCCCATATTTCCTGGGGAAAAAAAAAGAAATTGCTGCAAAACAAAAACTTATTGTGTATAACCTCATAATAATGCATTTATCATATTTGGGAATTTTCTGAAATGACCCTAGGGTTGTTAGTTCCCTGTTCTTTTCAGCATTGCATCACTTCTCATTGGGATGGAATCTTCAAGCATTTTCCCTGAACCCAAGGAACACGGTGGTTGCTGGCTTGACCAGCAAGTGAGGGACCCAGCATGCTGTGATGTTAAAGGAGTGATGGAGTTATACTCTTGCCTGACTCTAGACTTCACGGAGAAGCCAATGGCAGAAGCCATCATTGTTGTCTGTCCACAGGCAATTCCTACAACAGATGTCTTAGTGAGTGGCTCTCAGATGGTCCAGCAGAGGAAACAGCCAGCTTCTAGCATCCCAGCTGGGGTTTTGCATATCCTGGAGAAGAGACAATTACTCCAACTCTGTCTTATTTGTTGAGTCTAGTATCTGTAGCTGTAATCTAGTGGCATTGAAAGAAGGCTGAAGGGGAGGTAAAGATGGGGGAGAGGAAGAAGAGAAGGGGGCTAGGAAGCAGTCCATTGATCCACCCATCACCCACCCCCACGTCCACACAGCCATCTTGCTTTGAGCTTCAATGGTCTCACTGTGGCCACAGCAGGAGGCTGCATAGATGAAGAAGCAAAGGTCCCCAGAACTTGCAGACATGCTTGCCATCCTGTCAACCCAGGAATCGCAGCTGTTCATCAGACACTTCCTCTCACACCCCATTGAGATTTCTCCATTCATCATGACATGTGTAGTCTGCTTTGGCTCTCCTACTAAGCTCCTCCAGGACAGGGTCCTATTTCCTCTTATCCCATGGTTCACAACATGGTCTGAGGAACTAAATTAATTATATAGCCTGATATGGTTTTTAAAAGCCAGCATCTACTAGCATTAGGTGCCCAAGTCACGAAGAAAATTAACTGGTTGTATTATAGAAAACTGTCTTATTGAATGAATTCATCCTGGCAGTAAGAAAGAAGAAGGTCCCCCTGAATGCCTGCCTTGGTCCTTATTATATGACAGTCACCTATAAGTTCATTTAGCTCTCAACAGCCCCAGGAAGCTGCACATGGGGTTTTGGTGCAGACTCAGGAAATCTCATGGCTGCAGAGTGTGGTGATAGGAGTTTAGTTGATGCCAGGAAGCCCTTCCCAGCCACCGAGAGGACACCCACACGTGAAGACAGAATGCAGAAGATACTTTCAAAATCTCTGAGATGGCTTCTGTAAAGAAATTTTCTCTCTCCTCCTCCTCTCTCTCTCTCTCTCTCTCTCTCTCTCTCTCTCTCTCTCTCTCTCTCTCTCTTTTGTTTTTTTCGAGACAGGGTTTCTCTGTGTAGCTTTGGAGCCTATCCGGGCACTCACTCTGGAGACCAGGCTGGCCTCAAACTCACAGAGATCCACCTGCCTCTGCCTCCCGAGTGCTGGGATTAAAGGCGTGCACCACCAACGCCCAGCTCTCATCCTCCTCTTTCTCCTCCTCTTTTCTATGTTCCTTCTCTTCTCTCCTCTCCCCTCCCTGCTTTCTTCTCTGTGTTTCTCTTGTCTTTCCTCCTCCTCTTCCCCCTTCCCTTCCTCATCTATCCCCTCTCCTCCTCTATTTACTTACACTGCTGTGTATCAAACCCAGAGCCTTGCTTTTGACAAGCGAATGCTTTATCATTGGCCGCAGTTTCTGAAGTTTCTGAGTTGGGGTCTTATGAAGCTCAGACTGGCAGGAAGCTCACCATCCTCCCACCTCCACCTCCTGGGAGCTGAGATACAGGGAATGCTTTGCAATGTGCAGCCTGTGGTTCTAGTGATGTCATTTCTCAGCTCCTGGAAGCCAGCTCTCACCAGGTTCTTCTCTTGAATCTCACAGGAAAGTGCTGTCAGCTGATGCTCCTGTTAAAGAAACTGGAGCTGCAAAACTCAGCAACCTAGGGCAATTCTGTTCAAAGTTCTCTCAAGGAAGATTGAAAACAGATAATGCCTGCAGAATCAGCGCGGCTACTTCTTTCTTTTTCATGTTTTGAGAACAGGAGTGATGTGAAGCTGAGCTCCAGGGACCCAGAACCACAGATGGGCCATGTGGGTCTATTTCTTGGGACAGCAAATGACTCAGCCTGTCACTTGCCTCACTGTGTGAACAGAAGGAAGGGGGCTGAGGGGCTACTGGACCTGATGGTATCATGCCACATTACTCTGGGTGACCTTGACTTCTAAAGACTTCATTTGTACTCACAGCCCTTCTGCAGAGAGGCTGTGGGCGACAGTGTCGAGAGAGATGACGCAACCGCTTATTAAAAGAAACTCATGCTGGGAATTATCCTTTGGATGGTGGGACTCCTTAGAAGGGTTCCAGGAACTGAGAAGTTTCTGGATAGCATATGTGGGTCTTTGGATGGGAAAGTGCTCTTTCTTCTGACAAAGCCTTCTATCTGCATCCAGGCAACTGGGATGATGTGGTGCTACCTTGATCTTGCTTCCCCGTTTTATAAGGAAGAGGCTACAGGTTACAGAAGGGGGAAAGACACTTGCTTCAGGTTACCTGGTGGTTAAGGACAGTTGTAACCAACTTTGGGTGGTTCCCTGCAGCCAGCATGCTGTGCCAGATGCCAGCTCCCCACAGCTTTCCGTGTTCACTCATCACGCCCCTGTTAGCTTCTGTTCCTATATGACTTACTAGAGACTCAGGCAGGGGTCACATGAATAACCAGGAAAAATACCCTCAGAGACAGACAAGAATCATTCTAACTCAAATAGGCAGACCCTTAGGTCCAGAAAATGACTGCCTCCTAGATCTGTTCAGAACTGGTTAGAACTGGCTGGAAACCATCTGGAAACCACCATGGAACAGCCCACAAATTAGACCTGGTGTTTGATCTGATAGTTTGGGTCTTGATGTTCACTAAGACATGCTGATTTTCTAAACTTTTCTTCACTCTGCACCTCGGTCAAAATGGCAGGCATGTAGAGTTCCCACCTAAGACAGCGCTGTCCTGTCCCCCCTTGTGTCTTCCCAGAGCCAGACCTGGGAATGTAAAGAATAAGAATAGTGAAAAAAAAACATAGCGACACCACCATCACAGCCACCATTACTGAGCCCTCTCAGCCCAGGTAAATGTCAAGAGCATTAATCCAGTCTGAGATGGGAAACCCACACCCACTGTGCACGCATGAGCCACCGTGTGGACGCAGAGGGTACAGGACAACCTCTGGTGTCGGTCCTTGCCTTCCACCTGTTTGAGGTGGGCTATCTTCCTTGTTGGCCTGCCATGCTCCCATTCCAGGTTAATTAGCCTGCCCCGAGCTCCAGGAGATTCTCTTACCTGCCTCTCCTCTCCCTGGAAGGACACACCTGACTTCGTGGGGCTTGTGGGGATGCCAATCTGGGCCCTTACATTTGCCAGGCATGCTCTTTACCCGCTGACCCACCTTCCGAGCCCCAGATGAAAGCCTGGTCACTCCACTTAGGAGTGAGGAAACCGAGGCAGGCAGGGGGAGGTTAACACACTGTCTTATGGTGTATGAAGCAAGCAAGCAGTGCAGCTGAGACTTGTCCCATTGGCACCGCCTTTTCACACGAGCTGTTTCAGAGCCATACTCGTGGCTGTCTCCTCCCATCAGTCACCCGCAAATACATGAACCCCTCTAGAATGTTCTTTGCACTCTCTGCTCTGACATTCTCCTTTCCTGCCTCACTGCGGGTATCTAAAGGACGGGAAGAATGAGCTTTGCACACAGTGGGGACTACAGCCTAGGTGGGGATGGGACAGTGACACCCTTGAAGGGTCCTGAGACTCAGAGCCATATACGGGACATCATGGGCCAGCGTGCTGTCAAGTGAACAGACTCGAGGCCTTACTTGGAGGAGCACCTGGGCAGTGATAGCCATCTCTTTCACCACCCCTTTTTTTTAAAGCTCACAACTACACCCTCTGAGACATCAAGCCTTGGTGCAGGAACAACTTTTCCTGAAAGAGTATACTTGGCTCTGATGGCTTCCATTTCCCTCCTTACATGATGTGATTCAAGGCACTAATCACTGTGTTGATCAACTATGACAATGGCAGAGATGAGTTTTATGTGTCTCCATCATTGCTAGGAAGGGGGGTGCCAGGAAAGGGTTCTAGTATCCTGCCTGAGATGGCCAGGCATGCTCAGAGGATTGTCAGTGTTGGGAGGGACAGAGGGACTGAGGGGTGTCACATGTCCCCTCTTCATCAACAACAAAGAGTACTTGAGATTGTCTTCCAGTCATCCACTGTTATTTCTTAAATTCTGAATTGTACATGACTTGTCACAATGAAATAAGCTTATAATCAAATAATTATAGGACACACCTTGTACTGGAAATGTCACCATGTACATTTGCACACAGAAAGTTTTGGAAAATACAAAGAAAGACTCCATTGCAGTTTGACGTATTGTGCCCTTCCTGAGTGATGTGGCAGAGATTTCCAGGTACCTTTGATCTTCCACCATCTGGTCAATGGAATTCTGATTTTCTTTAACTGGCAGTACCTCTGGCTGAAATTGTATATTTTCTAGCATCTCTTGCAGCTAAATGTGAAACTACCCTCCTGCACAAACAATAAGAACAAAAGTCATAAAGGATTTCAGGAAAGACTGTTTCCAAGGAGTCAATTAATTTAAGACAAGTTAAATGCTTTATCATTCCTTTCTAAGGATATGAATACGATGACTTGACATTAAGCCACCACCTTGAAAAAAAGAGGTGACTTTTAAAATAGAAGACATCACTAAAGAAGGTGGACACAGTTCATTGAAAGACCTGGTTCCTTATGATACCAGCTCTGTTCATTGCCATTCATGACTATGACAAAATACCTGGAGTAGGCTAACTTCATAAAGTAGCTCACAGTCTGGGAGGCTCTAAGGTGTAGGCTCTTGATGGGCCTCTGCCTGTGTATTATAGTGGAAGGCAGTTGAGGGGTTCCCATAGTGGGGTGAGAAATCATTATCAATGAAGAAGTCAGAGACTCGGCTCAGTCTTCTAATAACTTGCCCTTGGGAGAATTCAGAGCTCCCATTAGAACTACCTCAACCCCTTGCAAAGGAAATGCCCACAATGACCTAAAGACCCTCCTTAGGCCCACCTCTAAATGCCCAGCACTTCTCAGCACCAGCAAGCTCCCAACACATTATCCATGAAAGCACCCATGGCACCAGCCTGGCACTGCTGGCCTTTGCCTTGCTTCCACTAAAATGAAAACGAAATGCTGGGGTGTTTAAGCTACTCTAAGTCATCTCCTTTGCTAGCAGAGACCCCTCTCCCCTGACTTCCTCACACAGCCTTGAGAACTCAGAGTGGCTAGCAACATCCTGACCTATCTCTCTATCTCTGAGGAGGCACACGGGGGCCTGGAGAGTGAAGATGACATGCCATGGGCCTGTGGCTGCTGACATGGGCAACTGGCCAGTAGACCCACTAATGTTAGATACCCCTCCTTTTGGGAGTTTCTTTTAGACCAAGTCAAAAATAATGTCCAAGACAGAGCATATAGGAGTAAACCAGATATATATTACATACTCTTGAATGCTTCAGAGAGAAAAATTCAAGTACCCAAGACAGAAAGGGGGTGCCTTAGGGTGACCTTTCAGTGGGATGCTTGCCCCTGGGCATTTGAGGGGGGCCTTGAAATTCCAAGTATTTAGGCATGGCAGAAGGCTCTCAGAAGGTGAGGGAGCTGCCAGCCAGAATGATGCCTTTGCCTTGTCTGCTCTCAAACCCACATAAATCAGGCAGCCTTTCAAATTGCTCTTGCAGGAATGTGGCTATGGGTAGTGTGCAGTAGCCCATCAGCTTGTCTCCTCGTCCACAGGCTGATCAAAACGCCTCCAGGAAATGCAAGTTGCAACAGAGGCAAAAATGCAACCCTGTTTCATGTTAGCTCTCTGGTAAATATGTCTACTTTCAAGACGCATGGTCACAGACTCCTCCCACTCTGCCTTGTCAAACCTGGGTGTGTGTGAGCATATGTGGACAGCATGGACACACACACACACACACACACACACACACACACACACACACACACACACAGCTGAATCTGCCTGGCTGGAGTGGAAACTGGAAAAAGAAAGACAACGTTACTAATTACCCCCCCCCATTATTAGGAAAATCTTTAAATTATGATATTGTTACCCGAGGGCTCGCTGACAGACTTCTTCAGTCCTCATCCTCCTGGCTTGAAGCCAAGGCTCCCATTCTCCTTCTTGCTTTTGAATCCTGGAACGCAGATGGCAAAACTTGCCATTGGTGAACAAACGTGTCTAAACCCAGCTTATCGGGCTGTGTCACGCAAAGGGGCCCATCACTGCCATCCACTTCACTCTGAAGCAGCGGAGTGCCAGGCCCTTGTTCTATGAGTGGGCTATGTCCTCTAAGAATTTCCTAGGCATTTATTTGGGCACTCTTCCCTTTTGAATCCATGCTGTATTTATTCTTCCTGAGATTTCTTAAAGCCTACATGGATGTTGCCGTCCTAAATCCTGGAGTTCTCGAATTGTCCTCTGGGTGTTTCTATGGCTCTTTTCTCTCCTCTTGTATAGGTTGGTGTTAAAGGCTGTACCAAGCAGTAACTCTGTCTCAGTGGCCTGTCAAGTGGAAGTTCATATCATGCTGTGTTTATCAAAGATTAGTGAGGCCCCCGTGAGACCTGTTTGCTACAGGCCGAGAGTTGGCTGGTTTCAGCACCTGTGCCTTTCCATCTTGTCACCTGTTTTTGTAAAGTTTTGTTAGGACATATCTGTACCATGATTTAGGGGTTGACTGTGTCCCCTCCCCCAGCTGTGCAGGACTGTGCTGGTCCACTTTTTGTCGGTAGAACAAATGCGTGGGACAGTGAATTTGTGAAGAAGAGGTTGGTTTATTTGGTTCATGCTTTTAGGTTCCTGTCCCTTGGCCAACCAAACTCTCAGACAGGGGTGGGCAGATTGCAGTGGCAGGGATCCTGTGAAGGAGTAAACTGCTCACCTCATGATCAGAAGGCAAAAGGGGTGTGGGTAGGGTGGGGTGGGACCAGGGTCTTGATGTCCCCTCTGGAGCACGCATGCTCTCAGTGACCTCCCACTGTGTCTCATGCCCTAAAAACCTGAACACTGTTGATCATTCCTTTCTGATGACCAAACATTAACACATGGGTCTTTGTGGGAACAGTTAAAATCCAAAACATACTAGCAACCATAGGGGGGTTCAGTAATGAGGCCTAGGGCCCACGAAGCCAGCCATGTTCATTGTCTCCTCAAAATCTCTTCAGTTGACCCTTCCCCTGAATAAGAATTGGGCAACCCAGCCTCCTGCTGACTTATGGATCCATAGCCCTCTCAGCTCTAGTCTCTTCTTCATCCTGATGCTCCATGCTGTTGACAGTTCTGTGTCGACTTGACACAAGCTAGACTCATCTAGGAAGACGGACTAACAACTGAGAAAATGTCTCCTTCAGATTGGCTTGTAGGCAGGTTTGTCAGGCATTATCTTGGTTAGTGAATGTTGAGCGAGGGCTCTGCCCGCTGTGGGTGCTATCATTCTGGGAAGGTAGCCCTGTGTTGTATAAGAAAACAAACTGAACAAGCCAAGAGCAGCAAGCCTGTAAGTAGCACCCCCTTCCCATGGCCTCTGCTTTAGTTCCTGCCCTGGTTCCTGCCCTGACTCTGTTTGATGATGGCCTACCATGTGAAAGTGCAATTCAAATAACCTTACTTCCCCAAGGTGCTTTTGGTAATAGTGTTTCATGATAACAATAACAACCCTACCTAAAATGATGGTGTGTGGAAGAAGGATTCACATGTGAAGGTCTTTCTCTTCCAGTCATGCTCATGAACCACTAATATCCTATTGGCCAGAAATCACTCCTGTGACTACACTGACCTCTCAGGGATGTGAGAAAAGGAACCTGTTCTGTGCTATGGGCCAAATCCAATATAAGTGATCTCCACAGATCTCACATTGCCCTCCCTGGGACTTGAGCATCTTACCCAGGTAGCAGCCACTCTCACAGATGCAAGTTCTGTGAGAACAGGAGAAACCCCCTGTTCTTGCAGGGTCTCCCACTCTGCCCTTCCCTGGCCTACCCCTCACCCTCAGCCTTCTACATTCTGTTGGAGTTTTTCCTTTCTGCTTTCACACTTATTGTTCAACTTTCTTCTTCCTGCCAGCCAGAACTTGCAACAACAGAACTTTTTTTTTTTTAAACAACTTTGGAGTTTCCCTGAGCTTGCATCCAGTTTGCCCCAGATCTGATCAAACATGATCTCAGTCTCCCACACGTCACATGGATCTCTATATCACCAAATGTACTTTCCTTATGTTGCTAACCTACCCATACCTACTGTGTGGCTTTGTGAAGTTCTGATCCATTTGCTTGGCAGGTCCTGGTTTCCCTAACTTACAGTCTGTCATCCACTACAACATTCATCCATCTCAGTACCGTGGGCATCACAGGGACATTCCTGATCCCTTCATGGGTCCTAGAGTGAGTGTACTTCCTACCACATTGATAAATGGGTGGCATCATTTTAAATGGATGTCTGTTGGATTCTGTGTGTTCACATACCCACTGAGGGTCACACTTTCTTTTCTTTATGCTGCAAACACTATCCATCGATACACCCCTCATTATTAAGTGTTTGCTCCATGTGGACTTTCTGCAGAACTTTCAAGATGCCACTCAGTTTTGAGATAAGAGCCCTCATTAGCCATTACAGCATGGAGCATAGGACAGATGCTCAGTGCCAATCAATCAAGAGACGGAAGAGCGAAGGATGTCACACACTTTCTTGGGGACTCTGCCTATACGCGTTCTCTCGGTCTCTTATGGCTTCCTTCAGGTGGGATATTAATTTTAGAATGAGAAATGTCTTTCTCTCTCAAAGGGGGATTGAAAGGCTTTAAATCAAGAGCCAAGAAGATTCAAGGTTAAGTACA
The DNA here is from genome assembly GCF_003668045.3 of Cricetulus griseus. Lineage (NCBI taxonomy): Eukaryota > Metazoa > Chordata > Mammalia > Rodentia > Cricetidae > Cricetulus > Cricetulus griseus. The sequence continues at coordinate 187,726,658 of NC_048598.1, forward strand.
AGCTTACATCCCAAGCAGTGCTGATCTGGTCTCTCCCTGCCTTTTTATGTGCAGACAGGAATTGGGGGCCTCATACAGGGATAGGTAACTTTTGGCTTAGCTTTACTATGAAGAGACAAGGAAAAAACAGAAGGGGTGGACTCTGAATGGAAACCAGCCGGAGAGTCACACCATTAACCATGTGCACCTGAGTGCGAGTGGCCAGCCCCAAGGCATTTTCCCTCTCCATACAGTAGGTATTGCTCCATCAATCGCAACTTAGCCCTGGTGCTGAAGAGAAGATGTGATTTCAAGGCCTCATTTTATGAGTGATTCAGATATACAACCCGAAACAGAGATCATTGGGAATCATAGGTTTCCCAGTTTTTATTCAGCTCTGGGAACTTTTTGGTGAGCAGCGAATAGGAAGAACCTTTTCCACATGTTAGGAATTCTGGAGGGAGTCATGCATTGGACTTGCTGGGTTTGTCAGGCAACAGACTCCAAATGGTCTGCACTCATTCATTGCTATACTACCCATCTCTCTTTCTACGCGAATGGTCTGGGGGTGTCTGTAGAGGGTGTGTATGAGTGAGAGAGTGAGAGGTAGTGTGTGTGTGTGTGTGTGTGTGTGTGTGTGTGTGTGTGTGTGTGTGTGTGTTTTGTATGTATGTTTTCAAACTCAGACTCAAAACAAAGATCGATAGCTAGAAGATTACTGAGCCAATGGCCCCTGAGCTAGTGACCAGAATAAAAGAGTAGAGACAATAAGCAATGCAGAGTCAATCCCATATCTACAATGGTCAGCTGCAGTTTTGTGCCCCGGGAATACTGAAATCAGAATGACAGACTCACCCTGGTCACAGGTGAAGGATCTGGGATGTGTCAGCGACTCCACCATCCATCATTGGCTGAGCACTGGTCTTAGAGCCCTCACTCACTCTCTGGCTTTCCCTCCTCCCCTGTATTTTGGAAAAGCTACTCCCACAGCAGAGCAAGGAGAGGTGGAGCAGGCATCATGGATGGCCCAGAGGTTAACTCCAAGTGGTTATGAGCAGACCATCAGCATGGGGACCCCTGTGTCAAACCCTCAACTAACTGGAAAAGGAAATGAAGGATGACTTTGCTCTCCTTATTCTTCTGCCTCCACGTCACACGTGCAGAGATTGCAGGTGTGCACCACCACAATCAGAGCAAGTTCAAATTCAGAGCATGCTGGCCAAGCATTCTACTAGGTCATCTATATCCTCATTCCCATTTTATTGCTCAGGAACTTATGTTGCTCAGGTTGGTTTTGAACTCCCAATACCACCGTGGTTGGCTTTGAACTCCTGATCTTCCAGTCTCTACCTGCCAAATACTGGGATAGCAAGCTCGTGCTGGACACAGCAACACCATCCATTTGTTGCTGTGATTGTTACCATGCTAACTACACAGTCATGCATTTCAGATGGATCTGCTATAGTGATGAATTTATCAGCTCGGATGCCTCAGTGATGGCAGGAAACAATGTCCTCCACCCTTGTTCTCTCACAATTGGTGACAAATTTGAAATGGTAAAGCCTTAGTTGTGGTAAGACACAATTTTGTGACACTTCCTAGGAAGATATGAACAAATGGTTATTCATTCTAGATATGGAACTGAAGAAAGACCAAAGTATGTATACCAGCAAAATTCGACTTAGAAAATTAATGAGTCACTTAATTCTGAATGTAATTTCACCAAATAGGAGGTAAGATTCCATTTTTGAATATAAGAAAACAGAGCATCAGAAATACTGAATTACTTACACGGTGTAGACAGAAACTGAGACCTGGGCAGTATGAGACCACTCTGGCAATCAGAGACCAGTTTAATGCAGATTGTGCCTCAATGTGGCCATCCAAGAGAACTCCCAGCTTGAACATGAGCCTCTCAGGAGCCAGAACCATGATCAAGGTATCTTCTTGCTCATATCAGTTAGAATCCACTGAGAATGTTCTCATCCCACAAAAGGGCACATGGTCCAGTCACATGACCTGTCCTTCCTTCTAGTCCTTGGTCCCCACTTCTTATTTTCTTTGTGAAAACCTTACCAGGGAGTGTGGCAGCATTTACTGGGGAAGCAGTAAAGGCTTTCCCCACCACTTTGCATCCCTTCATTGCGTCACTTATTAAAGTTAGCTTTGTTCACTCGAGAGTACACAGAAAAAGCTCTTGGAACGCAGACAGCCATGTCTATGAACTCTGCTCCTGTTACCATAGCATGGCCACAGACTGAATTGCCCTGATCCCAGGAACCAAGTTTTTCTGATGCTGGTCTAGGGACACATTCTATGTGACTGATGACTCCTTTTCTAACACTTATTCTCTGCTTAGTGGCACAGACTTACCTTCGTGTGTCCCTTTGTTGTGTGATTTTAATCTTTGTATCACTACGAGTCACTTGAAATCTTCATTTTCAATATTAATGCATTGTCTATGAACCTTCCCCCACCAGGTCCATCAGGTAATAAGAAATCAAGGATGACTAAAATATCACTCTGACCTTCAAGAGCTTCGCAGCCAAGGATATGAACAAAAAGTAGTGAGCAACAGCGGATGCAGAGCCCACCGTTGTTTGGGGATTGTGGTAGAGAGAAGCAATGACCTGTCATTGTACCACTTGCTGCGTTCTTCCCTCCCTAGCTGCTTTTACTGTCTTCACTTTTGTATTGGGTGTGAACTGCTTAGCCTGTACCTGTTCAGGGACCCGCCAATCCTGGGGGCTCCTAAACCAATTCTAAGCAAATGTACCATGTTCACCTCCTGCTTAGAAAGTTAGTTCTTTAGACAGTTGAGTTCAAACACCACATAGAGATGCCCTCAAGGCACAGAAGGTTTTCTCGCTGGCCCAGCAAGCCTGAGGTGCTTTTCCAAGACTACAGAAGCTGAGAAGCAGAGAGGGAGCCCTGAAGCTCTTGTTTAGTTGTTTGAAGGAGCAAGGAGCTGAGGCATATATACTGCATCCAAAAGCCAAGCTACTTGAGTACTGTTACTTGCCCAGGAGCTTTAATTAATTAGACATTTTAAAAGATGTATAGAAAGGGAATTCTATTTAAATGCCTGATAGCTACTTCTGGTTCTCTTTTGTGGTCATTCTAGGAATTTTTGGCTTTACTCGCAAGTCTGAAGTTGATAGTCATGGATCAGGGTTTTCAACAACCCCCCTGCCCCCTTGATCAGCTTTGGATGCATTGACTGGATGGTAACTCACGTGTGCTTACACCAGCCAAAGAGTGTCCATCTCTCTCCAGTTCTCTTCCTCGGCCTTCTTATCCTCTAAGTCTGAGCTGGTGCCTCACATTGACTGTGAGGGTGCTGAGAGGCACCCTTGAGAAGAGTGGGGGATTTTCCAAGTGGCAGAGCAAGAGGGGCCTGGGGGATCATTCCTTTTTCCTAAGACCCTGTTTGGCTGTTTGATGATGAATCTTAGCAGGAGTTTTATGGAGTAAAGGCATTTGGCCTCAGGAAATACCTGACATGTGTGAAGCTGGAATGGCTGTCCAATAAGGCACATGTGTGCCATTTGCTAGTGGAGTTCTAAAGTGTGTAAGGAAACCTAGTTACTCCACGA
>NC_048598.1:187732732-187901593 GCF_003668045.3 Cricetulus griseus
GAACAAGGATGGCATTAGTGGACAGGAAAAAGGCCACAAGGCCTCAACCCCACACAAAGAACTACAGACAGGCAACTAAGAAAAGATGGGAATAAGAGATGGTCTCACTAACTGATGATTCAGTGACAAACTGTCAGCCTTGAAAATATACATACAAGAAACTTTATACAGACCGAGAGGGTTATATTTAGGAATGTGTGTGTGTGTGTGTGTGTGTGTGTGTGTGTGTGTGTGCATGTGTGTGTGTGTGTGTGTGTGTGTGTGTGTGTGTGTGTGTATACATGCATGCATACTATAGCAATTAGTGAAAAAAAAACAGACTATGAATTTGAAGGAAGGCATGGAGGTATGTATAGGAAAGTTTGGAAGGATGAGGGGAAAGGGATAAGTGTTACATTTTCAGAGACTCTCAGCACTGCTGTGAGAACAGCCCTGTGCTCCGAAGTGACCCCTCTTCATATGGCAATGTCATGTGTAATATTAGTGTGATTCTCCCAACTCCTGACAAACAATAATGAGAGCCACAATTCAGTGAACAGTTATGATGGGGAATGTACTGTGTATGTTTATCTTATTGATTGTTAAATAAAATACTGTTTGGCCAATGAAACAGCAAGTTAGGCAGGACTAGGAGGCAAAGAGGATTCTGGGAAATGTAGTAGAGAAGTGCTGATCCAGGCAGGAAGTGACATAGCAAGGAGACTCATATTTAAGCGAAGGAGAAACAGGAAGGACCCTCTTTTTCCCTTCCGCTCCTGCTCCAGCAGCACAATGTGATCCACCAGCAAGGATGGACGCCATAAGGCGTCCTATAAGATAAGTCTTATAAAATATATAGATTTATGATAATTGAGACTGAGCTAACAGATGAGAATCCTAGTCATTGGCCAAGCAGCATTGTACCTAATACAAGTTTCTGTGTATTCATTTGGGCCTAACTCGGGCTGGCAGCTGTCATAAAGCTCACAGGTGGCAGTGGGACTCAGGCAGCATTTTTGGCAGAAAGGTTTATCTTAACACAGTTAGACTATGCTAGGATTTATTTTTTAGAATCCCACAAATATATGCGCGCAGGCGCGCGCGCACGTGTGTGTGTGTGTGTGTGTGTGACGTGTATGCATATCTCTTCTAGTTATAGATATTGCAGGGATTGAGCCTAGGGCATCATTTATGATAAACAAGCATTCTACTGCTGAGCCAAAGCCCTAGCCCTGTGTGTGTGTGTGTGTGTGTGTGTGTGTGTGTGTGTGTGTGTGTGCAGTATATTTGCAATGTTTGTACAAATGTGTACAATTCCATGTGTATATGCATATACATAGCACATGACATGAGTTGCCTGCACACGGAAGAGGTCAGTGTTTGATGTCTTCCTCTTTAGCTCTCTGCCATTTTTCTCTGAAACTGTCTCTCCCTGAACCTGGAGCTCATGGGTCCAGCAAGTCTATCTGTCCAGCAAGCCTGGAGGATTCTCTTGCTCCTGTTTGCCAAGGCCAGGATTACAGGTGCAGGCCACCATGCCCAGCTCTTTTAAGCATTTGCTGGGGCTACAACTCAGGTAAGTGCCCGTGCTCTAAGCAACTCCACAGACTTCTTTCTAGTTACAAGTTACAATAAGCAGTTGGTTATAGCTCATAAGCAGTTGCTTATAGCTGCTTCATGGTGAGCAGGTTAAGTCCCATTTCACAGATGAGGCAAATGAAGAGCAGAGAGGGAATCTCACCGTCCAGAGAGCGGGCATGGGCTCTTCCTTCAGGATATTTGGCACACACCAGGTGTTGGCTTGTCTCTCACTCATTAAGCAAATGTCAAGTCGTTTGCTCTCCATCATTTGATCCTGAACTGAGAATGGTGGCCATCCTCACATACTGTTTTATGTGTGATATTAAGCTGGCCTCTGTGGATTCCTATTTATTAAATTTCTCATCTTTCTTCACTTAGCAATTCATTCCCCCAGGACTTTTTATAATATTTTTAAAGCTGAAAATACAACATTATTTTTGCATCTGGAAATCCCAAAGTCTCTTTAAGATGTTTTTTTTTTAATCTTCGGTGTGCAATATCTGTCCCTTAGAAGTTCTCCAGCCCATGACATTTTCTCTAGAAGAGGAGCTGACAGTGGCTAAGCTGGACAGAAAGCAGTCACAGCTGGTCCAGGCTTGACTGCCTGGCTTTGTCTCACTTGGTTCCCATTTCTGGACTCCAAGAGGGGGTCTATCATGGCTTCATCTTCATCTCCCCAGTGTTCCTTGGAGCACCTATATGGAACAAGTAAGTGTCCAGTGCCTGCTGGGTAAATGACCACAGTGACTCACTGCTGTCCCTCAGTGGCTCAAAACTTTGACATCATCTGCAAAATGGGCTCAATAGAAAGCTACATAAAATTCTGGGAAAACAGGTAAGAGAAGGCTCACACTGAGCTTGGTCCATCAGAAAGAGCCCACATGTAGAATGTCTCCTGGGAAAATGGTGAGAACACAGCTCTGGTCAAGGTCAGAGCCTGGATCCAACAGAGGGTGTGACCGTAAACTTGGTCCCATTAAGTGTTAGAACCTGTCTTGGCTCCTTCTCCTGCTGCTGTTTAAAAAACACCCTGACAAAAGTGACCCAGGGAGAAAGGGTTTACTGACGGTATGTTTCAAGGAGTGGTAGGGACATGCTTATATAATTTTTAAAGTCACTGATCTGAAATTTGTTCTTACCTGGTGTCCCATGTTTTCTGGTACTTGCTTAAAAGTCTTGCATGTAACATGTCTGCCCTTGATAAACACTCCATCATGCTCACTGTTATTTTACAATGCATGCCCCATGCAAGGTTGACTCCCTCTTGCTCGTTCCCTTTTGACATAATCTTCCTCCCTTTCTCCCATCCCGCCTCCCTGCCACCCCCACGCCACTCTCTGCCTTTTAATATACATTGAGATGTCAGAAGGGGTCTTGGATGTAAAAGAGAGCAAGCAGCTGCCGTGGAAAGAAGTTGCTGTCAGTCTCAGTGAACGCTGAGCTAATAGGCCTATTAATAATGAGCTTTATTATAGAAGGGCCACTTACGTTCATAATTCTCCATATTTGGTGGTTAATACCGTGACATTTATACTGAGCTGAATGGTGTGTGTGTGTGTGTGTGTGTGTGTGTGTGTGTGTGTGTGTGTACATGTGTTTAAAGCCATTAGCTCACTTTAACTCTGAATACAGCTGCAACATTGTGGCTCAGAATGTGGCACGTTTAACACATGCTGCAAACTCATCTCTCCCCTTTGCCTAATTGTCTCTCAGCTCTGGAGCTCAGGAGACATTGCAGAGCAGATGAACACACAGGTGACCAGGCCAGCTTTTGCCTTTTTACTTCAAGATGAGGTTGTCAGCCCTGTTCCCCCACTCCTGCCCTGGCAGGCCTGCAAAGCTTAGGACTGGTTTAATCTGATTTGCATACTAGGACTTCTCCTCACAGTAGCTGGATTGTGACAAGGCCTAATTAGCACTTCCACCCTCTCTCTTTGCCTCTTTTATATTTGACGACAAGCGCCTGAGCAATAGGGGAAGTTTAACTCGGCCTAGATGAAGAAGTCTGACTCTGCTTGTGGAACTTCGGGAAGTCAACATTTCCTGCTGGTGTTGCATGACAGGAAGGGGTTTGGTCAAGAGAGAATGGTTATCTATAAGGTCTCCACTCCAAGGCAAGCTGCAGAGAGCTGTGCATTGTGATGTCCCTGCTCAAGGGGATGGGAATCCCCGTCTGCTCCCTGCAGAGTCTCCTGTCTAGCAGCCAGTGTTTCTCAAGACAGCACACTGAAATCTCCTCAGAGGAGCTAAGCATCTCAGCCCACGCTACTCAGCCAGGAATCTGGGTAACTTAGGAAAATTAGGGCTGTGTCTGTTCTATCCTATGATCCTGTAAGCCAGGGACTCCACCATTATAGTGTGTCTGACAAAGCTGGTGCTGACCAGAAAAAGGAAGGGGCACCCAGCTCCCAGGAACTCATCAGAAATGGAGACTCATAGGGCTAAGCAGATGCCTCAATTAGTAAACTGCCTGCCATGCAGTTGTGAACTGAGTTCAATCTTAAGCCTGCACCTAAACCAACCAAGCCAAAACCCCAAACAAAACAGACCCAGGGGCATGCACCTGTAATCCCAACAACTGGGAAGCAGAGACATGGGGATTCCTGGTGCTCACTGGTCAGCCAAAATGGCAGAATTGGCAAACTCCAGGTTTAGTGAGAAACCCTGTCCTGAAAACAAGATGGGGGGGCACCTGAGGAAGACACCCAATGCCAATCTTTGGCTTCCACGCACATGTGCACACACAGTAAACACCAAAATAACAACAAAGAAAGAAACGGAGAACCTTGGGCTGGATTAGAAGCTTTAAAATGTAATAAGCAGGAACCAAGAAAATGGTTCTATTGGGAACCTGCCACGTGTACAAGTATGAAAACCTGACTTTGGATCCCTAATGCTTATGCAAAATCTGGGCATGGCAGTGTTTATAACCCCCAGAGCTGTGATGCAGAGGGAGCAGGACATCTCTGGCTGGCCAGTCTAGCTGAACTGATGAGCCCCAGGTTCCTTGAAAGAGTCTTCCTCAAACAGTAATAAGGGTGAGAGCCATAGAGGGACATCTCACAGTGACCTCTGACTTCAACACATGCCCACATGGGTGAGCATACTCACACATACATGCACATAGATGTACCCCCTCACACACGTGCACATGCATGCTCCATGCTCTCTCTCTCTCTCTCTCTCTCTCTCTCTCTCTCTCTCTCTCTCACACACACACACACACACACACACACACACACACACACACACACACACTAGAATCTCTAAAGCTGAACTGCAAAACACACAACTAACCTCTCACTGAAAATGAACTGAGGGTACCACCCACAATCTCCTGCAACCTGACTAGGCACTTCTCAGGGAACAGAGCTTCATCTGAAACTTCAAAGCAGGGGAAAGCATCCCTGGCCAAACGCAAGACTGTCTTCTCCACTTCAAGAAAGGGCTTACTCCCATCGTTGTCCCTGTAGGGTCCATCTACACGCACCCCTGCTGGCTATAGAAAATCAATAGGCTAATGTCAAGGCCTCAGATACTTATAGAAAGTACCTGGCAATTATATGTATTATTTTTTTTAAAAAAATACATCCTAACTCAATGCTCATATAAGATCCAGCTAGATGAATTTTCTTAATAAGTACTTAAAAAATCTTGAGAGCTTCCGGAGCTATTTGGCTGCTCAAACGTTTTCAGTAAGATGGTCTGATGAGGGAAGAACCACTTTTATCAAATATTAAGCTACTGTAAATTTACTGTAATTGAATAATTTGCCTCTTAGCTTTGGTTCACTACCACTGTAGCAAGATTTTCATCCCTAAGTGATTGCTCCACAGTCTATTTCAATATATGTCATGTCAGGCAAGGCTCATCGGCGGCTCCTTCAGAGATACAGTCATTTCAAAGCCAAGGGACCCTGTAAATGGTCTGGATGATTGACCATAAAGTATGTGCATACTTAGTTATATTAAATCGTGATTAGGGTTTCCACTCCCGGATTTAAACTCTGAGCCGTTTGCAGAGCCTCCCTGACTTTTATGGACGTGCTAATGTGAATTCCACGGGGCTTTTTATGGGGATCGAAGCAGAGGCAGACCTTTTGGTCCAGGTTGCATTAATATTAAGGGAATGAAGTAAAGAAAAAGAGAGAATAGCCAGACATGAGTTGGAAGCAGAGACGATCGATGGCCACATTTATCAACTATGCTATTGCCCAAGAGCCTTGAGAGGGACTAGCACCTTTTCTGATCTCTTAGGAGACACTAACAGTAATATTAAGGAACACCTTTCTAATTTTTAAAATTGTGTGTGTGTGTGTGTGTGTGTGTGTGTGTGTGTGTGTGTGTGTGTGTGGATGCCTTGGTGTGGAGGTCAGAGGACAATGGGTCAGGTCTTGCTCCCACACTCTAGATCATTTCCTTAAGAACAGTTTCTCATTGAACCTGGAGTTAAACTAGCATTCAGAAAGCCCCAGGGATCCTTCCGTCTCAGTCTCTGCAGTCCTGGAGTTCCAGGCTCAGGTATGGCCATGCCCAGCTTTTCACATCAGAACTGGAAAATACAATTCGTGGTTTCAGGGCAGACTCTCATCCACTCAGAATTCTTTACCCACTTTCTCAGCCAACAGAAATGCAGGACCTGTAACTCTAAGCCTGACATGTCAACCACCCCCTTCTTCACTGGTCGTCTTCCTTTTCAGTCAAACTCCTACTCATTTGTCAAAGCCCAGGTCAAAATCTTATCTCTGCATTGAAATGAATTTAGGCCCCTGAGCTAAGAGAATAGACAAATAGATAGATTGTACATTTAGGAGACCTACAGGAGCATAAGAAGACAAGGCCAGAAACTCAAGATTCCTACCCACAGTGAGCAAACCTCAGAGTGTCGGGCTAGCAGGATTTGTCTGTATGATACACCCCAACCATTCTCCCACTGGTTGGGGTATTGTGTAAGTTTGAAGAGAGAGGGCTCCCTGAACTCCTGCCTGCTGGGCTCTGAGAAACCAGGCCAGCCATACCCATGCTCCCAGCCTCCCCCTCACCCAGAAACCAGGTAAGAACCCTGTGTCCTTTCAAACCACTGAACTTGTTGATTTAATGTAAGTGACTCCAATGGCAACGGAGCAAATACTGAAGATTAAAAGTAAGTGTGTGGGGATACCAAGGCGCATCAGAGTCTAAACTATGGAAATTCTCTCTAGAAAAACGGTAACTTCCCCCTTAAGAGAAAAATAGTAGGGAAGATTTACATGTGGTCCAGACGCTGTCAGTCATACGGAGTACAGCTCTTGGGGAAAATGCTAGAATTCAGCCACCACTTGGAAGCAGCCACCTCTCATTGTGTGCTGTCTGGCAGGGATGAGCTGCTAAGAAGGCTACAGGAACTCACTGTCAACTTCCCCTCTTCTGTAAGCAGCCAATTCTGCATGCATTGCAGGAGAGTATATCAATATTTTTAATCTGCCAGTTTCCAGGGACACAGTATGGCTTCAGGGACAGTGGGGAGGCCCGAGTGCCCTGCAAATGCAAATTTGTTTGTTTGGGGTTTCTTTGGAGTTTGTTGTTGAAATTGCTTCCTCATGCTCATGCATTCTTATTCATTTCACTGTTTTATTCATAAATATAATTATCCTTATTTTATAGACGAGGAAACAGGGTCACCAGAATCTGAGCTCTTTGAATTAATAACAGTAACAGAAGCAAACCCTACCTCTAAGAGTTAGTGGTGTCCATCCCTCTATAGTCCCCAGCAGATATGCAGGTGTCCATGATAGTTGGACAGAGAAAAATATGTGCACTCACAAGCATGGGTGCACGTTTGCCTGTATTCTTAGTTTTGCAGGCCTGTTTTCTCTGCTACTTTGCTCCAGTCTGATAATAACAACCCCTGCCCCCAACCCACTGGGGATAGTCATGGGATGAGAATGGACATGGAAGTCACACACATGTTTATGGGCACAAGGACTTCAGCATAAACAGGAGGTATCTCTTTGGGCACAGTAGGCACTGGGCACTGAGCACTCATGTTAGAGATGAGATGTCAAACAAAACTGGACGCCACAAGCAACCACTGTTGAGGGCAATCAGGGCTTTGCTGTCCACATGTATGGGCATTCACTGGGACAATACAGAAAGATGCCCTCTCCGCTAGATCCCAGAGCCTTAACTGTGGTCAGGGCTGACCCTGTCATACTTCTCTTTGTTGAGAACTGGGATTCAGAAAGCTTGTACAGCCACTACCAGCCCAATCTAAACTAGAGATGCCATTTGAGGATCGGTCCAGATGAGAGCCTGACCTATGACTCTCTGAAGGGTCAAAGGACTTTTCTCTAATTCAATCACCTTACCTTTGGTGAAAGAGCAATCTTGTACCTTGAATTTGTTCATTCAACCCAGTGAAGATGTCTTAGTCCCTCTATGTGGCTCACGAGGTCACTAAGTCTGAGTCAGAAGCTGTGGGAGTGGATCTAGGCACCCACTTCCACAGACTTCTGATCTGCATTGTGTCCCTGATGTCCAGGCTCTGGTCCCTTCTGTCCCTCCATCTCCCACCCCTAGTTGGCTTGTGTCTTTATTAGCTATCCCACCAACTGCATGCCAAACTCAATGTCTCCTAACTTGCCTTCAGCTATGGCTTCTTTCTTCCACAGGAGCATGAAAGTCACAGACCACCCCCCCTTTATTCTAGCATCTCCATGCTGCCTTGCAATGAGGACGAACACCAGCTTGATGGTTGGACATGGGCCCCATGCCCACTGGCCTCTATATTCCTTATTCAGTATCTCTCTGCACTCCTAATAACATCAGGGACCCCAGTTTCTGATGATATCCCTGAGAGCACCACCACTCCTCCTGCTGCTGTCATCTGCCTGGAGGTCCCTTGCCTCCCTTCCACACCCACCTCAAACCTCACCTTGCCACCCAGCTCCTCATCAACAGAAAAACTCAGAAATACCTTGATGACTTGACATGGAAACTTTGCTTCTGGGAGACATACTCATTTCTTCTCCATTTAAAATTCCTTTGGATCTAGACTTGTGACCATATTCCCAATTATCCATATCTTTCTTTCCCATTGCTGCATGGGGACAGGACAGTGACTTGGTCATAGTTGTCTAGTGCCTAACGACCAACACCAAGCACAAGTGAATCACTGGAGAGTGAATGTGTGTTTGCCAAAGACCATTCTGAGTGTTCACCCTTCGAGGCTTCAAAGGGTTTACTACCACTCATCCAGAGGGGTTCCCAGTGGACTCTGCTGGCTGATACAAAACTCTATAAGCACCTGCCTCACATTTGTTCCAATGACACTGAACTGGGCAAGAGGAGAAAGGACCCAGGGCACAATTTCTACTGCTGAATATTTCAGTAGATGCCTCTTGGTTAAGTGTTGAGATGAAAGCCTGGCTCCAGGCAAATCAGCAGAGGAAAAAAGACATTTAAGAACACACAGCTCTGGAGAAAGGCCTTGGTGCTGTTCAGGACTGAAAGCCTGTGAGGAGGATGAAGAGATCACAGAACAAAGGGCTGCCCATGCCTCCTGGACTCCAGGCAGGGACCAGGGCATCTGGAGGAGACATACTGTTCTCAAAGACAGAGTCTCAACTGCTCCCGGGACACTCAATAGCCTTAAGACATGGCACACAGGTCCAAGGCTGCCCATCCACCAATAAATCTGCAGACAAGGAGTGACTGCTTCCTGGGTCATCTGCATCAGGGTTCTACAACCTCATGGTGTTCCTTTTTCTTTCTAGGTCTCTCTCTGTGTCTCTCTGTCTCTGTCTCTGTCTCTGTCTCTGTGTATATCTCTGTATCTTTCTCTCCTTCACCTTCGGTGGCATTTTCTTGCTTTCTCTCTTACCCTGGCTCTTTTAGCTTCGTTAGCTACAGCCAGGCTGGGCCTAGTTGTAGACACAGTGCTTCCTCACATCTGTGTAAACCCATCAGGACAGGGTCTGCACTGGACACTGGGGTCTGGCTGGGCTTTGCTTCCTAGACTGGGAAATGGATTAGATGGACTTTAGGGGTTGAATCCAGATAAAACCCTTGTGAATGTTCTTGGTCCTGGGGAGCTTGAACACAAACAGGGAACAGAAAAGAGAAAAGCTAATGGAACTGCCCAGAGGAGGCAAACAGGGTTCTGGGCATCTGGGAAGGAGGAAAGAAAGGATAAAGGCCAAGGTGTAGGAGCTAGGAGCTTGCTTCTGACACCGCCCTCGCCTAGGCTAAATGGCTCTCTTTTCCATGATGGTCTTCAGTTCCTGGAATACAAAAGCATCAGTCTGAGATGCTGTCAAACAACTTAATATTCTGCCTACAGAAAAACCTTGATTTGAAGAGGGACTGATGGGATTTGCCTTAAAGAATCTTCTGGAACAAATTCATGAGATTTCTTTTTTCAGTGTACATGAAACAGGTAAGAAAAGCTGAGACTCCCAATCTAAAGAATATGGGAAATTTTTAGGCATCATTTTTTAAAACAGATTAATAGCGGTCTTATTATCTATAAAGTGCCAATGGATCAATGTGTCTAACTCATAAGGGCAAAGAACAGCTTTGGCACTTTAAGGTGTTTTCATTATACTGGATTTGTTAAGTTGTTTCATGATCAGATCAAAGACCAATTTCATGGCAGTGTATGTTGTAATCGGAGTATATTCCCCAGGACCCCAGACCCTTCTGTGTCTCTCTCCCTGTCTTTAGTGAGCTTTGTTACCTACATAATTCACTTATATGCTCATGTCATGTGTATATACATGATTTCATGCATATATGTATAAAATCTAGAACCTACAAGTGCGAGAAACGATGCTACATGCAACATTTACCTTCCCAAGACTGGTAATTCACCTAACAGGAATCACTCTTTCCACCCATTGCCCTACAGCTTCACTTTTTCTTTATGGCTGAAGGCAGCTCCCCGTGTGTGTCTACACCACATCTTCTTCACTGATTCCTTCATGGATGAGAATCTGGACTGCTTCTGAGTCTAAGTGACTGTGAATAGTACAGCAATAAACACATGTGCAAGCATCTCCATGTTGTGTGGACCCAAGTCCTTTGACGAAATACCCAGGGGCAGCACTGTGGGGTCACATGGGAAAACCTTCTAGCTTTGTATGGACCTCCCTCTGTGCTGATTTCTGTAGCAGTCCGACTCATTCAACTTCTCACCAGCAGAGCAGAAGGGCAGCTTTTTGCCTACATCCTTACCAGCATTTTTATTTGTTTCCAAGATGACTGCCGTCTAACTGAGGGGAGCTGCGCTCTTGGTGTGCTCCTCCCTCCACTCCTCTCATAACCTTCCTGCCACCATGGCGTTCTGCCTCACTTCAGGCCCACAGCCTAAACAAGCAACCATAGACACATACCAGGAAGCAAGATTTACTTTCTTTCTTTTAAGAAATTTCCCTCAGATATTTTGTCCCTGTTTCAGAAAAACAAAAACAAAAACAAAAACCTGATGCCACCTCACGCCTCCTGGTGTCCCCTCAGGGCACACTGTGTACATTCTGTAATGTTCTTTGGGGTTCGGGCCTCCATGGTCAGAAGTGATACTCTGGGCTTATAAATGTCAGAGGGTTAACTGGGTCCTGTTGTCATGAACTATCCTATCTAGGAACTGCTCGATGAGCCCCCCCCCCCCCCCCACCTCCCGTCCTGTACTCATGACTTGAAGCACTCCACAGAGCACACGGAGTTTCTCCTGCATGTCCTCTTGTCACACTGCTGCTCCGTGGTTCATGTCTTTCCTGGCCCTCAGTCATGCCTGAGGACATAGTCTCTAGATTAGTGGAGGTAGAATAAGGGAATATAATCAGGTTTATAAGTGAATTAGGGGATGTTCAATGATGAGCTAAGTGCTGTGGTGGGAGATACTGGACCAGAAGAGAAAAGGGATTACAGCAGCATAGTTAGAATTTAGAACCAGCCTCTGCACTGCTGAGGCTCTCTCTAAACCAAGGCTGCCCGGAAGGGTTGAAAGTAAGTACTAGACACGGA
Source organism: Cricetulus griseus (assembly GCF_003668045.3). Classification (NCBI taxonomy): domain Eukaryota; kingdom Metazoa; phylum Chordata; class Mammalia; order Rodentia; family Cricetidae; genus Cricetulus; species Cricetulus griseus. The sequence continues at coordinate 187,744,294 of NC_048598.1, forward strand.
ATTCTTCATAGCAGTCGTTCGCCATTGGAGGAAACCATTTTCCTGTGAGTTAACCCAGTTGGTTGCAATTAGGTGGACTTCAGTGAAGGATCCTAAAGTGCTAAAAGCATTCCTATTTATTTATTCTGAACAAACGTTCAAAGATTAAAATACAGTTTTCACTGAGGACTACTAGTGTCGAATCAACTGTCAGTAGGTATTTAACGTCCCATCTGGAAGTAGGTGTTTAATGTCTGATTCATGGGGGTTTGGCATTTATTTGTTTGTTCGTTTGTTTGTTTTGAGGACTCAGTCTGGTCTGGAACTTCATGTACCTGTGAATGACTTTGAACTAAGTCCCTGCCTCCACCTGCCTGGTCCTGGGACTATACCTAAGCACCATTACACCAAGCCCAAGGGCTCAGTCTTTAGTTTGAATCAGAGGAATGCAGTCTATTCAGGAAGTTACAGATGAGAGAGAGAAATTGGCAAGCCCCATTGGTCATGCAGTGCAACAACCATGAGCATGGTTTCTCTGAAACTTTCTTCCAGCACTAAACACTGAGCCTCGGCTGTCTCTCTGGTCTTGCTTTGCTAATACTGAACTTGAACTAAGAGTAGTGAGATGGATTCTCCCTCTTGGGGAGGGCTCAGCCTCCAGCCAGTCCCCTGAGACTCAGCACTATGTCTGCCCGTTGGCATCCAGTCATCCTGTGGACATGCACACATTAGATCATCTCTTTCCAGTCTAACTAATCTAGGGTGTGGCCCAGGGTGAGATGAGAACCTAGCTGGGTAGGTCTTGGTTCTCAGAGTCTGTGAGCACAGGGGAAGCCAATTGAGGAGAAGATGGACAGCTGACTTCCTCTATCCTTTCTATATGGAAAAAAAAGAAGTGGCCATAAATGGAAAGAGAATGAGCTTCCTGGTCTGCCAGCTTGAGCTTAATTCTCTTGTGTCCACCTGCCATTACTAATTTGTATCTCATCTATGTATGCATCAGGGAGAATAAACCCTTGGTTGGCAGTTTGTCTGCCCTGGGTGTTATCCTCAATTAATGCCTGTCACATATTTGAAAAGGAATAAAAGGAAAGGAAGGAAGGAAGGAAGGAAGGAAGGAAGGAAGGAAGGAAGGAAGGAAGGAAGGCAAGGAGAAACTGGAGGAAGGGGAAGAAGGAAGAGAGAGAGGGAGTAATATGGGAAGAGGAGAGTGAGCGGGAGAGGAAGAGGCTAGTCCTTCCTTTTCCACCTTCGCTGTCAGAACCCCACCAGTTTATCCAACCCAACATGTCTCCACTCCCAATTACCGGCTTTCGGCAACTCTCTTAGCAACTCTAAGACACATCATTAAAAGTGGGGAAGGTGATGCCTACCTCCAGGGACCTACAAGGAAGACATGGATTCTACAAAATTCTGTAAATTCGGTGAGATGCTACGTGGTTCTGAGACACCGAGTTGACGCTGATTTGCATAGTCTAAGAAAAATCTGATTTCCCCATGGGCCTGCGCTCTGGAGAGACTGTCTCTTACGTTCCTTCAGCAGAGTTGAGATTTGCTCTTAACGAGACAAGACTTAAAATAAAAATTAACAGGGAAAATTATTAACAAACATGGTAAATACCCAAATGCTACATGTAAGTACTTTGCATATGTTCACAAAAAAGAGTAAATTGTGTAACTAAAAAGGGGTGGGGCTGGCCAGGTTTTATTTATTTATTTATTTATTTATTTATTTATTTATTTATTTGTATTTTTGAAGGGGACCTGCTTGGCAACAGAAAACTTTACCAGGCGAAGAAACAAATATATAGGAGTTAGGATGTCTGAGTGAAATTAAAAAAAAAAAAAAAGAACCCAAGGAAGGATTACCAGAACCAGAGGAAGGGGGGAAGGGAAGGGTTACAATAATGCTGGCGAGAAGGCTCAGTGGGTAGAGGATTTTGCTGCTAAGCCTGAAGACCTTAGTTCAATCCCTAGGACCCACAAGGCAAAAGGTGAGAATGGACTCCTGAAAGCTGTCTTCTTACCTCTACACACACACACACACACACACACACACACACACACTAAATAAATAAATGGATTTGTGAGGGCAAAAGTGGAGAAGAAGGACTGTAGAAAAGTTCCTACGGGGGTCTCCACCTCACCTTGACCAACTCTTCTGATTCTCCGAACAAGAGAAACACCATTCTCCTGATTTAATGAGTGGCCCCAAGGTTGGGGGCTTGGCTGTGTAGCGCCCCAGCTGGTAGACTCATTGAAAAACAGTCTAGAGTTGGTATCTCTACACCCATTGTCCATAACCTTTTCCTTCATGCACAGCCTTTCTGCTTGCTGCTGGTCAAGGTCATGTATAAAGCATTCGTGAGAATCTCACTTGTGCCTCAGAAGCTTGCTACTGACCACACATGTGGACTCTAGAAAATCATCATGCATTATCTACAATTCATCCCAGGTGTGAGGTAATAGCAATGCCTGTCTTTGAGTTAAAAATAATTCCTGGATGAAAGGGAAATTCCCAGGCCCATGTGACAGCCAGGAAAGAGCAGGAGTCACAAGAGCCAAGGGCTCCTCCTTATAAATCAGGGTTTACCTTCTGGGCCAAGCCTCTCTGGTTTAGCTTCCACCTCGCTGCTTTTCTCCTGAAGCGGGACCCATGTGTGCCAGCAGCTTGAGGCTTACAGCATTTTTAATCTTGTCAGCATGAAACGCTCTACCTCCATCTTCTTGGAGTTTTTTCCCCTGATTTTTAAAAATATGTTTCTAATTGAGATAGTTTTATATTATTTTCCTACTTCCCTTTCCTTCCTCCATTCCCTTCTAAATACCCTCCCCAGCTGTCAAGTTGATAGCCTCTTCTTCTTTTACTACTATTACACTTTCCTATGCATTTATATATGGCACACACACACACACACACACACACACACACACACACACACACACACACTACACAAAAGCTTTTGAATCCACTTTGTTGTGTATGTGGTTTTAGGACCAACCACTATGCATTAAACAACCAGTAAGGAGTCTCATCTTTGAGAGGCCAATTCTTCCATCAAGTAGTCGTTAATTGCCTGTAGTTTTTTTTTTCCTAGGCTCCAAGTAGTCATTAATTGCTATCATTGATTTAATAACAAGCTGACTGGCCAATAGCTGAACAGGATAAGGTTAGGCAAGAGAACCAAACTCAAAATTCTGGGAGGAAGAAGGACATTGAGAAAAGCTACCAAGCCACATGGCAAAGCATAGATAGGAAACATGGCTTAATTGAAAATGTAAGAATTAGCTAGTAACAAGCCTGAGCTATTGGCCAAGCTTTTATAATTAATATTAAGACTCTGAGTGATTATTGTAGAGTGGCTGCTGGCACAGAAAAAAACTCCACCCAGGGGAAACAGAATAAGGAAGACAGACAAGGCCACCATGATGGTTGACTTCAAGTAAATTTAGAGTCACCACCCAGTGGATCTGTCTGTCTGTAAGGATGTTCCCGGAGTAATTTAAATAAGGAGACAAGACCTGCTCTGAATAGGTACCACTCTATGGCATTGGGGTCGGAGGCTGAATAAATAGGAGAAGGGGAGCTGCACACCAACATTCATCTCTGTCCCTGCCTGCAGATGCCATGTGACCAGCTGCCTCAGGCTTCTGTTGCCATGACTTCCTCACCATGACAGACAGTACCTTCAAGCTGTGAGCCAAAACAAACCCTTCCTTAAGTTGCTTCTTCTTCCGAGCTCAAGGTTACATTAGCAAGATGACTGTGGAGCCAGCCACCCTACAAAAGATGCAAATGAACACAATTCTTGCTAAATGTTAGCTTAGGGTCGACCAGTTCCCACCATTAGATAATGCAAGCATTCCTAACACTCCATTTAATTAGTAGGTGTACAGATAAACTGACATTTTTATCCCCCTTTTAAATATTGAAAATTGAGGAAAAGAAGCGTTCGAAAATGCAGATAATTAAACAAATATGCTATGCAACAAGGCCTCATGCAATTTTATTTTATGTGTAAATGATTTGTAGACCCAAAGGGGATGCAGTATTATTATACAGCCAGCTCTCTATTAGCATTTCAATAGAGTGTTCTCCTCCTGATTTTGAGCATGCCAAGACCAGCCAGCCACCTTCAGAGGGGCAGGAAAAAGAGAACTTGAACAAGCCAAGCTGCTTCCTGAAGAAAAAAAAATCACATTTTTGTGTGCTGCCTTTCTGTTAGCTAGGGAAAGATAACCTGGCTATGGATGGAAAATCAACTCTTGAGCATCTTGGCTTCAGAGAGATGATTGATGTACACCTAGAAGGCTTGCTTAGATGTAATTGTCAACTTGGCATAGCCTGGAGCCATCTGAGAAAAGCCTCCACAGAGGAATGGCCTAGATCAGATTGGCCTGTGGACATGTCTATAAGGGATTGTTTTGAGTATTAATTGGTGCAGGAGGGGAGGGTCCAATCCATGGGTGGTGCCATTCCCTGAGCAAATGATCTTAAGATGAATCAGGGAGCCAGCTGTGCAAGAGAGTGAGTAAGCTAGCAAGCAGCACTCCTCAGTGACTTCTGCTTGAGTTCCTGCCATGGCTTCTGTCCGTGATGGACTGTGACCCAGATGTGTAAGCCACATAACTTCTTACCTCCCTCTATGTTCCTTTTGTCAGGGTATTTCATCACAGCAACAGCTTGACACAGAGCAGGTATGCTGTGTGCTTGCAACTCCTGTCTGATGAATGGAACTGGATGCTGGGAGTTCCTTTTAATCTTTAGTCTGTGTCTGGTTTAGCTAAATTTAAGTGGAAGTACAGGGATTGTAAATCCTTCACTCAACTCCTTGCATTAAGCTAGACTCAGAAGTATACAGATCTCAAAGTAGCCCCACAAAAGTCCTGTCTGATCCTAGACAGACATCACAAGTCATCTTTAGACATCACCTTACCACCCAAAGCCTAGAACAGCTCCAGTGCACAATGTTTGAGCATCAGAATTGCTTCCTAGCCTTTGAGGCCTCCTTGGCTTCCTTTCTCTGCTTTGATTTCTCAAACATTACTAAGGAAGGAAGGTCATGCTGAAACCCTCATGTCCTCCTGGGCATTCAGCTGGGAAGGAAGAGGAGTCTCAGTCATTTACCATGGTTGATGTCAGCAGGGGTTAGAGGGATGACCTTGGCTATCACCATAACAGGTTGGTCATGTACATCTGCATCTGAGCCATGTGCTTGTACACATGAGGATACTATGTCTCCACTCTCAATCCAATGACCTTTCATAAGGAAGGATGTACAGTTTTCATGTCAGCACATTCTAGTGCAGCATAGAACATCCCAATTCAAGCTGCAGAATCAAATGATGGCTGCTCTGGACTAATCCTTCTCAACAGTACGAAAATGTGTTGTTCTCTTTGCTAATGAAAAGCTGATTGGCTGATAGCTAGGCAGGGTTTTCAGGGCAGAGAGAATGCTGGGAAGAAGAAGGGTGGAGTCTGAGGAGTCTTGAACAGATAGAGAGAAGCAAGAAGAATGTGCCATGTTGAAAGAAGATACCACCATGAGGCAGAGGGTAGATAAGAAATACGGGTTAATTTAAAATGTAAGAATTAGCTAGTAACAGGTCTGAGCAATTGGTTGAGCATTTATAATTAATAATATGTCTCTGTGTCGATTATTTGGGGAGTGGCTGGTGGGACAGATCTGATCCACGGTCCAAATGGAAAAAGTTCACCTACACATGGCATCTTGTGTTTACCATAAACAATGGAGTTAAAAGAAAACTCTCCTTTCCTCTTTTGATCCATGGTGGTATAACTCAGAATCTGTCAAGTGGCTATCAGAGAAACCAGCAGTGCTTTAGCAGGTAGAAGGGGGACTTGAGTTAGAACTGGATTTGTTCTGAAGACAAGGAGGTTGAAGCTCCTTGAGGTTGGCAGACTACCAAGATTCAGAACCAAGTAGCATCCCTGAGCAGGTCCCAGTTGTAACGTGTGGATTGGGGTGGTGCAAGAGGCTCAAAGTGGTGAGTTCTGTGAGACCAGCCAGCCACCTTCAGAGGGGCAGGAAAATACCTAATCCCAGACACAACGGGATATGAGCAGACCATGGATACAGAGTCCTTCTACTTGATCATTTTAGCCAGTGCTATAAGAGACCTGGGGTTACCAAGAAATCATCTAACCTCCAAGTAAGAGCTGAATTTGTCTAGATTGGGTATAGAGATCAGCTCTCCTCCAAAAGACAGGTAAACACACACACACACACACACACACACACACACACACACACACACACACACACACACACACGACAGTGGGGACAGGGGATTTGGAAGGAAACAACAAGATCAATCCATGATGTTCCAGGACAATTCTCAGAGGTCTCAGGAAAGAGCAGTCCTCCAACACTGCAGTTCGTGCCGGGCTCTTCAAGCAGGAGAGCAGCCTTAAAAATTCCTCTGCAAACTCTAAGAACCCTAATGCACAGCTTGAACCCCAAAGTAGCAGATGTTTTCATGCAGTGCAAATGCACAAAGAACAGCTTTCAAGAATCCAGTCAAATGTTGTGTGCAAGTTTAAGAATAGTTTAACTCAAGAGAAAACTCAACAGCACCCACTGCTCGGGCACAGTGCTCATCCACACTTGCTACATACAAAAGGCCCCACTCTTATCACCAAGGTGTATGGGCCCTCTTCCTAATTTCCCATAATTCAACATCCAATTTATTTTACTGCCCACCTCACAGATAATTCATAGATAAAGTCTTGAAAATTTGATATGATTCATTTCATTCCTAAGGAACAGAAGGCTTTCTGCCTAATTTTCCCACCGTTTTACATTCAATTTATTTTACAGTCCGTGTCATGCAGAGCGGTAGATGGAGCCTTGAAAATGCAATTTGATTTGAAAGGTAGCAAACACGAGGTTAGAGATGAATATCAAGTCAGTTACATGTTCATTCAACCAACGTGTTATAAGTGATTCCCTCATTGTCCATAACATGGTGGTATGGTGTTCGGAAATGAACTTGGCATTGGCTACAGCACTGAGTGGAATATAGGACATGCACAAAAGATGAGTATCTGTCTAGATCTCTGTTGATGTCTGGGTCTTCTTGTGCATTTTAAACACCCAATCTTAATATGACTTCTAGATGACTAGGGCTGGCATGTCCATTTCTCTGATGAGAATGTTCTTGGATTCGTTCATCAAGAACACACAGATTGACACAATCTTCGTGGCCCCAAGTCATTGCGACACAATACCCACAGCCTTTAATTTAGGCCACACTTCATGGGGGTATTTTTTAATACTTAAATGATGTATTTACAGCATCGATGTAATATTTTGATGAATGTCTATGTGGTGAAGTGATTAAACCAAGCTAACTAACACACACCCATCACCTTCCATACTTAACATTTTATAATGAGAGCATTTGAGATCTTTCTTCATGTACCTAGGATATTATTACTAGCGAGTATTACCACGCTGAGCAGTGACTCTCCAGGGCTAACTCCTTCCCTCTCCCTTTTAACATTGAACCCTTTGAGTCAAATCACAAGGGGGTAGTTTCTAGTCACTTACCTGCAGCGCCAAAAGACAGTTCATTTTAAAGATAAGGGTTAAAGCCTGGGGTGGGGGAGCACGTATGTGGACTTGCCAGGGAGCTGGTTAGAAGAGAAGGCATTGGTACTTCAAGACCTAAAGACCCTGAGAGATGATGATGATGATGATGATGATGGTGGTGGTGGTGGTGGTGATGGTGGTGGTGGTGGTGTGTGTGTGTGTGTGTGTGTACACACATATTGAAGGGACCAGCTCCCCATTTCGGCAGCTATCCCAGCTTGTCTGATCTTGTCTTAGTCACTAAGGTCAGATGCCTGCCCCTTTCAGCAGCCATAACAGCTGAACACGTGCTTGTCTGACCTTGTCCCAGTCACTAGACAGTCAGATGCCTGCCTCGTGGCAAGGAACCAATCAGAATTTAGCTGGCGGTGCTATGCTTTACGGCTCTGGTGTGCTTTACGGACAAGCACACAGCAATGATGCGCAGAGCATAGCAACCACCCTGGGAGGGCCTATGGGCCATAACAACCAGTTGACCAATCAACACAGGGCAAGCCCTCCAAGCCTGGAGGCACACCAATCCTGAGCCTGTGTGTACCCCTAGACACTCCCCTTACTCTACCCTACAAGTTCTCTATGCAGCCAGCCATAGAGAGCTGTCTTTGCTAGCCATCCACTATGGCGGGTGAGTGAAAGACCTGAGCTAACATGGGGTTAGCTCGTTAAACAACAATAAAGCCTCATGCTGTTTGCGTCAAGCTTTTGAGTCCACCTGGTGATTGGGGTGACCGAGGTCCTGGGATAAAACCCTGGAAGCCTGAGCTTTCCGGGGGGTCTTACAATGTGACTGGGTCATTGCTTCCTAAAACTGAGCCCCTCCATACTTCCATCCGTAGGAGATGATACTGCTGCAACCTTCACAGCAGTTTAAAGGGAAGTTGACTTGAAGCAGTCCTTTGGTTTACAGTGACCAGAGGGTAATAGTGTGGTGAAGTGTGATGCTGGGGATGTGACCCGATCCCAAATGCGTGCTAACACACTTCTCCTTCTGAGCTACACCTCAGCTTCTTTGACTTTAGCTTCTCTTCAGGTCCCACACAACCCCAGGCTTCATTCATACCTAACCTGCAAGGTCTCTCCTCCCTGTTGTGAAGAGTTCTGGGCCCCTTTCTTTAGGTGGCTAATAATTTAATCAAATTACAAACTAACTTAGGCTTAACGGAACAAATGAATAATAAATTAGAAAGCCATACCTGTTAGCTCCTTGCTTGTGTGTTTCTGTGAAGAATCACCCCACAGGGCTCTAACTTGGTTGAGAAGTAAGAGTTCAATATCCTGAATGTCCCATGCCATTTCCTTTCTGACATATCACCTACTTTAACACAACTTTTCTCCTGCCAGTTTCTTTGCTTGCTATCCTTCCAGAAAAGCATGAAGAACGTTCTGTCAGGGCAGGAGAAGGCGACTTAACTCTGATGAGTCATGCATCAAGCCTGCATGCTTTCCATCTCTTTGTACACAGTGTCCCAGAGAGGTGTGCATCCTCTCGGTAGGAAGGTGGTCCCAGGAGCACCTGCATGCATGCATGCATGCAGAATGTACTAGGTGGTCTATTGCAGGCAACAGCTTGCCTACTTCAGTGCTAAGTAGGGGAAGAAAGAAGAGTCTTCCATGGTGAAGCCTGTTTGTCCCTATGTCCTCGGAGCCCCACTTTCCCCTACAAAGGACTAACATACTTTGCTCACATTTCCAACAAAACCAACCCCCTGTGAGCAGAACACATGAGGATATGCTGCTGAGAGAAGCCAGCATTTCTCTCCTGAGATGAAAGAGGAAAAGAGACGGGGTCTCATATCCAATAGGATCGTGTCCTCTGCCTCCAGCTCCAGAATGGAGGCTGCCCTTGCAGGAGCCAACATTGTACTCTTCCAATAGGACATGTTCAAAAGACCAAACATGGGGTTGAGTGAAAAATCGATTCAGTGTGTAAGTGCTTAGAGCATGTGAGGCTGGGAGAATTCTAGCTTTAACCTTTCCTCCTTCCTGTTCTCTCTTCTTGTTTCCTGTTTCTTCCTTCTCCTCCCCTGCCTCCCCTTTCTCCTCCTCGTCCTTCTTTTCTTTCTCCTCCTCTTCTCTTCTCTCCCTCCTTCCTCACTTTCTGAATGATGAACCCTCCTTAGGCTCTAAATTTGTGGCTGCCTTTCTTTCTCCAGTCCAGAAAAATTTGAGGATTGCCTGCGGCGCTCTGGGATAGGAAGATATAATGTTGACTTTAGTGAACAGATGGTATCCGGAGGAGAAAAAAAATCTATTAGGGTTTTAAGCATCAGAGTTTGATAGGAGATTTGTCAGTGGGACATCTAGGAACCTGGACAGGAGAGCTTGACCTAAAGGGAAATGGGGGTGGATTCGCAGCCTCCTGGAGGGGGGTCTGACTTAGAGAGAGGGCTTAAGTTGGCCAGGATTTAGATACTTGGAGGGAAAAAAATACCAGTTATATTTTGAGAAAGGAGGCCTGGTACAGTGCCCAGCAGCAATGACAAGACCATCCCAGTAGGATATAAAGGCTTCAGTCAATGCTGCAAGCGCCTGTTCTTCGGGGAGACAAACTCAAGTCTCTCTACAAATGATACGGGTGCATGCATGTGCATCCGTACATCCTCACACGCATGTGTGCACGCACGTGTGTTATAATTTGTGTATGTGGGTTTGTGGCATAGAGGTATATGTGTATACCCTTGTTTTGTATATATGTTTTGTGTATACCCATGTGTGTGCTTATGCACACATATCTGTGTGTGTGTGTAGGTGGGCATGAGCTATCTTCCTCAGTCTCTCTCCACTTTCCAATGACAGGTCCTTACAAACCTAAGGCTTTCTGATTTAGCCTTTAGCTTTGTGATTTAGGCTGACCAGTGAGCTCCAGGGATCTGCCTGTCTCTGCCTCCCCAGATCTGTGTCTGGCTTTTCTGTAATGGCAGCTGAGGATGAAAACTCAGCTTGTCATGCTTGCACAGCGTGGGCATTCACTGATCAGCCTGTTCCTCACCATTCTGTGCTTTGGTCACAAGGATTCTAAGCAGCTTTGGTCACTTCCTATCTGTTTAAACCATCAGAAACACCTGTGACCTCTCCTAGCCTTACTTCCCTTCCTTATAAAGTTGGGGTGATGCCTCACTTGCAGAGGTAGGTGTTGTACTAAAGAGGCAGAAGGGATGGACTGGCCCGCCTGCCGTGATTACCACAGCACTCTGAAAGGCTGGACCACAGTGGCCTTGCTTCTTATCTCCGAGTGTGAGTACCCAGCTACCATGAATAAGCCCCATCTCTGTGTCTTCTGTCTTCTGAGACAGGGGTCTGGGGAGGTGACCTCACACTTGTGCTTGCTTCTGAGAGAATTGAGGAACACAGTAAGCCCCTGTAATGGGATGTGGAGCATCGGAGTCATTGCTTAGCTTATTCTGCATCACCGTCACCGGAAGCTGGAGGTGGAGCAATTCACAAATCCGACATGCATACTCCTTTCATTTGTGATGCTGGAAGGAGCTAATTGGAAGAGGCTCACATCTGGAGAGGGTCTTTTCCTCAAATCCTCCCAAAAGGAACATGGGCCAGAAAGAAGGGCACATGGTAGAGAGAGGGAACCTATCTTTGCACTGGGGGCCATTCTTGGAAGAGCTAGCCCACTCCTACGATAATGACATCAACCCATCCATGAAGGAGGAACCCCTGGCCTGTTCATCTTTTAAAGGTCCCTCCTCTCAACATGTTGCCCTGGAGATTAAATTCAAGTGTGTGGACTTTTGGAGACACTGTCCAACTGTGGCAGCCATGGGAGGATCAGAATCGCTTACTTTTCAACTATAAACTGAAGTTTCAAATGATAAATATACTATATATATAATATATATGAAATTACATATATGTATTACATATAAATATACATTAGAAATATATATACATATATATTATATATATACATATATATATATTCATATTCTTCTGAATGTACCTTGGCTGACCTGGTACCCACTTTTTTGTAGCCCGTGCCAGTTCTCCTGCCTCAGAGTGCTTGGATTAAAGGAATGCACCATCACAATTAGCTCTAGAGTTGGAATCCCTATTGAGACAGATACCTACTGGTTCTGAAGCTGGGAGAATAATTACCACTCTCTGATCTTCACTGCTCTAATTTTGTGTTCAGAAATCTAGTTCTCACTAGTGTTGGAAAGATTACCCACATTGTCTATATATCTCTCACCTAGTGGCTGAGCCATCACAATAATGGCCGAACACTGGGCCTCACCCGCCTTGGGTGGTTTGTAGCACACTCATTGACTCCAGGTTCCAGCTTGGATTTGTGACAGTAGCAACAGTGAGTGTGGGGTAACCCAGGCTCTGTGTGTCACGTTAGTTTCTCAAAACCGCCTAGCAGTGTGCTCATGTCGGCTTTGTGATGTTTTCTTTGCAGAGCTAGACACTGGACTCGGGGTGAAATGATTTGTTGAGAGTCCTTGGCTGGTGAAGTACTCAATCCCATGCTCCTAACACAGAATTCAGTGCCTTAGACTTCTTCTCATGGAATTGAGTCCAGTTTGCAGAATGTAGAATAATGGATCACCGAGGAGTAATTCAACCTACCCCAGAAAGCATCCAGAATCTGCAGGCATTCACTGCCTTTGGCAGGCTGTCACCTTTGAGATGATCAAAGTCACAGACATTGGGAAAGGACAGATGCACTCCTTCTCAACATGCTATCAGAGGGCTCAGAGACCTGCATGTTCTGGGGACCTCATCTGCTGTCTTCCTGTGGTGTGAGGATGGTAATGTGCTTAAGAGATGCTGGCCATACTGATCAGGTGAGAATTTATGTAAGCTCGAACCATTAGGTGGTTTAATTAAATCAGAGCATTTAACTCCTTAGCCTTCTGCTCCCGGGACTAATAAATTTAAAGCCTGTATTGGTGTTGCTGATGACACAGGAAATCAAGTTCAGCACTCACACCACACCCCAGCAAGAGATGACAGACAGTAGGAAAAAGAAAACAAGGAGCCCGGAAAGAGATAGCTGCTGGCATCACTGGGCTTTCGGGGCGTTCTGAGGCACAGTGGAGAGTTCTGAGAGCATAGGTCACAGTGATGTCATGGGTATCCCAAAAGGAACCTAGATGTCCACTTGGTATGTCAATATTACAACACTGCCCCAAATTCTGGTGTGATGGATGGCATCTTGTCAAGACTCTTGGGGATGTATTCAGTATCTCACAACTGCAGTGACTGGGTGGAAACTTCTGGGAGCCAGCCTTTCTCTGCTCACCAATGAAGCATGTGCCTGTCTTCCCAGCTCATTTCTTTTCTTTAGGAAAAGAAATGCCACTCTCACCTGTATCACTCGAACAGTTTAGGGATTTGCTCCTTTTCCTCTCATTTCCCCATTTCTTCTTCAGAATAGTAATTGGACTTGCCTTTGTAAAAGAGATCCTAATCTCATATCAGAAGGAAATAACTCCAGTCGCTTCCCATTATCCTCAAGGTCAAGTTCCAACACAAAGCCTTCCTCTAACCCCTACCTCCCATCCCCTACTGCTTTTGGTCTTTCTCTCCGAGGCAGGACACAAAGCTCATAAATATGGAGAACAAAGGGGGGATGAATATGATAAAAATGTATTATATATGTACATGGAAATGTCCTAGTCAAACCCATTATTGTGTACAATGGATACATGCTATAAAATATGGAACATTGTTCAGCCTCCCAAATATTCCATACCTTGGCCGGGCTTTGGTGGTGCACGCCTTTAATCCCAGCACTCGGGAGACAGAGGCAGGAGGATCTCTGTGAGTTCGAGGCCAGCTTGGTCTCCAGAGCGAGTGCCAGATAGGCTCCAAAGCTACACAGAGAAACCCTGTCTCAAAAAAAAGAATATTCCATAGCCTTCCACAAATCTATGGCTTGGTATTTCATGTTGTGTTTAAAACACCCTTTAGGATTTCTATAAAATGCCTTGTTTAATGCTTACATTCACTGATGGCCTTGCAGCTATGAAAAGCACCCAACAAAAGCAACTTAAGGAAAAATGATGTGGTTTGGCTCATGGTTTGAGGGTACACAGTCCATCATGGCAGGGAAGACACAGCAGCAGACACCTGAGGCAGCTGGGTACATGGCATCCATAGTAAGGAAGTCAAGAGTGATGAATGCTTGTGGTCAGCCCATTTTCTATCTTTATTCAGTTGGGTACTCCAGCCCATGGAATGCTACCACCCACATTCATGGAGGGCTTTCTGACCTCAATTAACCTTTTACAGATAATCTTTCAGAGATGGGACCAGTAGTGTGTTTCCATGGTGTCTCTAGCTCCCATCAAGTTGACAGTCCATGCCCACCCTCAGAATGCTTTGGCCTAGAATTCCTTTTCATTTGGAACATTCTTGCACATTCTCAGTTGATGGTACAGACTTCACCCCCTTCTGAAAGTTCTCCCTCGCATTTTTAGCTCCGAAAGCTGGGCCTAGTTTGGCTTTTTGCCATCTGCTTCTGAGAGACCTGTCCCACAGACTTGCTTGCCTGAGATTAGGACCCACAAATTTACAAACCTGAAGAGCTGCTTGGTGTGTGATATTTAGGTAGCTTTGAAAATGGGGTGGTGGTGACTAGCATGCTACCATCCTGAATAGGGACCAAGAAGGCAAGACAGTAGATATGGAACCCAGAGAGGCCAATCCAAAGGATAGAATCAAGGAGAGAAGCTGACCCTTGGGAGAGGAATTTCAGAGTGAAACAAATAGATCAGAAGTGAGTGGTGTTTCAGGACTTTGTGTGCAATGAAAATATTGTCTGTGTCTTCCAATGGCATTTCCAGTACTATGTCATCTTTTCATTTATTTATTTATTTATTGTATGTATGTGCACATGGGCATGCCACATAGGGATAGGGTATTGCCTGGAGGTCAGAGAACAACTTTTAAGAATCTGTTCTCTCCTCGCATATGGGTTCTAGAGCTGGGACTCATGTCACCATGTTTACAGGCAAACCCTTGTCCATGCCGAGCCATCTTGGTAGCTCTCCACTTCTCTTTTGATGTATGGCAAAAGGGCTCTCCTGTGGAGCTTGTCATGAGTGTTTTCATAAGCACTGAGGCTAAATTCCTGTTTGCATTAGCCACAACAAATGGTCTTCAGGGACAAGTGTCTACATAGCTGCCTCTGTCAGGCCTCTCATTGCACTGTTCCATCAGCCCCAGGAGAGGATACTAAGGTACCTCTCATGGACAAAAAAACATGAAAAGAACGCTGGGTATAGGCTTTCTCCAAGCCTCAGGCTACGTGGGAGACCCGGCTGGAATCTCTGTGGCAATGAGTCCAGCAGCTCAGTGTCTCTGGGCTCTGATGAGGCAGCATCCCACAGAGCATCTGGACTTCTCTCTACCTCAGTAGTGGCAGGATGGCAAAGTGATTATGGTCCCTCTTGGGGTGATGCAAAGAGAAGGATGACCCGCTGAGCGCTGAGCTTCCAAACGCCTTCTAGGTGGGCTGTTCTCTCCGCTGGAGGACAGAGACTGCACAAGGGCCCTGCTGAGATTTTCTGGGCTGAAATGACAACTTGTTAGGACTTCTCATTTTCCCCTTGTTTTCTATTTGTGGAAAATGTGGAGAAAATGACGACAAGCTTTCTCTGTGAAGGTCCCGGAACCTTGGTCTATTGCAGGCGAGGGAGGCTGGAGGGAAGGTATGATGAAGATGGCTTTTTTTCCTAACTGAAAGAGGATGAGAGCCACCCTCTAAGTCAGCCAGGGGCACAGAACATAAGCCTTCAACTTGGTTTGTAGCAATTCGGACAATGAAATCCAAAATGCATACGTATAATAGTCCCATTCCCCAGGCCTTTGTGTACAAATAAAATGTGAAAGGCCTGTAGCCACCAACCACAGGCCAGAGGATTGTTTTGCCTACTTAGCTCACAGCCAGGTTCCAGAGTTTGCAGTGAATGTGATTTTCAATATCACACCTGTGGTGACAGCCTAAGATTTCTATGTGAGTTAGAACTGAATTCTAGTGGAGACAATGAGTGCAAGTATGTGTGTATGGTGTGTGTGTGTGTGTGTGTGTGTGTGTGTGTGTGTGTGTGTGTATGTGTATCTGTTCATATATCCATGCTTACATGGGCGTTGCAAATGTGTATGTACAGGGTACATGTGCAAGAGTGTATACGCATGCAGGTGGAGGCAAAATGTAATGTCACGTGTTCTTTATTGCTCTCCATCTTAAGTTTTGGGGCAGAGTCTCTCACTGAACCTGGGGCTCACATATTTGGCTAGAATGGCTGGCCAGTGACTTCCATAGGTCCAGCTATCTCAGCTCCCAAGCACCAAGGTGACAGGAGCATGTCAACATGCATGATTATTTCATATGACTGCTAGAGACCCTATGTCCCTCTAGAGATCACAGGCGCAAGGTCCCCCTGCCTGAGTAGCAAAAAACTTTACTGCCTGGGTCATTGTCCCATCCTACTCCTAGGTTCAGAAGGGACCATAGTCAGCTGGCAGGTGCTTACTTGGTCCATGGGTGGAGGGAGGATAGGCCGGCACGGGCACACATAGCACCTGCCATGCTCTGCAGAGACCAACAGCACAGAAGCCTCAGGCTGTAACCTGAGGCCTCTTCCCAGTCCTTGTTACCATTAAGACAGCCTCTAGATGTTTTCCCCAAGCCAAGTATCCTTCAGATACAGGCAGAGTGTGAAAACCCTGCCCCAAGCCCTACCGATCCACAAGGCTGGCCAGGAACCACATGTAGTTTTCAAGTACCTGGGATTTGTCCAGTTTGAAAAGCAATGTGCTGCCAATGTCGCGCTCTTCCCCTCCCTCCCTCCCTCCCTCCCCCCTCCCTCCCTCCCTCCTCCCTCCCTTCCCTCCCTCCCTCTCTACCCCCTCCCTCCCTTCCCCCTCCCGCTGTGACATACATAGACACCATCTCCAATACTTCCAACCCAAATGTAAAGGGAAAAAAAACCCTCATAATTTTACAGTGTTTTCAGATTGAAATGATTCTCTTTTGGCTAAATTGAGCTATGCAAAATACATCAGTAAACTTAATTTTATCTGTTTGGATTTACACTCTTTAAAAGCTAATAGAACATCTCCAATGGTAGGTGCGTGGACCTTTTATTTCCATGGGGCAGCTGTGCTATGGCTGTCTCCTGCTCACCTTCCTTGCCCAAGATGGGAAGAAAGGCTCTTCGCCTCTGTGGTCTTGCTGCATTGAACCTGTTTCCTGCCTTTCTTTAACTGTTGCATTTTCTGTCCACTGTCTCATGCGGCCTCTGTGCCCAGCAGGGAGCCGCTGTAGGGTTGATGGCTGTGCCAGCTCCAGTCATGAAGGTGATCAGCCACATGCCCCCTGGATCCCCTGCAAAGGGAAATGTCCCCTTAGGCCACCTGAGCTAGAGGGAACTCTGTAGAGAAGTTCCTGTTTCCTGTTTGACTCCCCCATTTTTGTAGCTGACCTCGAGGAACTCAGCCAGATGGATGCACTTGACAAGCATCCTTCTTCCCTTCCCTTTGCATCACATGAGTACCAGTTGCTGAGCTGTTGGTTCAGGATGGATAGAAGAATTGGAACATGACCCTGGCCCAGAGAAACCAAGCCTACATGAGAAAACATACTTCCAAACAAAGTGTCACCATGGATAGAGGCTTTGGCTGGCCATTACCTGGTACAGTAGAGGATGCTTATGTTAGTTAGTTTTAATTGTCAACTTGCCACATCTCAGAATTACCCAAGCAGGGAGTTGTATCAGTTTGGCCACAGCCATGACTGCAGGGCATTGACCTGATTGCCTTCCTGTGGGAAGGCCCGTTCTAAATGAGGGCGGTGCCTCTTAGTAGAGGCCCAAACAAAAAGGATGCAGAAGAAGGAAGATTATTCAGTTCTTGCTGGGTCAATGGAACCCCCTCCTTACTGAGTTGATTTACCCTATTGCTGCTGCTGATTCATTCCCTGACATTGGAACCAACCTTTTCCAGTTTCCAACTGGTCTCTTCTGAATCCTTACACGCAGGACGGGAAGATGACCCAGGAAGTAACATTATTGTTACACAGGCAGGGGGACCTTCTACTAGTCATATGTAAACATCATGCAGGTTGACATGCTCCTGTCATCCTGGTGCTTGGGAGTCAAGATGGATGGACCTGTGGAGGTCACTGGCCAGCCAATCTAGCCAAATAGGTGAGCCCCAGACTCAGTGAGAGACTCTGCCTCCAAAACAAAGATGGAGAGCCATAAAGAACATGTGACATTGCCTTCTTGGCTCCATCCACACTCTTGTATATGTGTCCCCATATTGGGACCAGCAGCTCTTCTGGGACTCTCCAGGCCTTTGGTGACACCTCGCCTTAGAGACTGAGAAGCAGCTTTCGGGTGTAAGGCAGCTGTTGTTAAGGTATTTCTACCATATTGCACAAGCAGCTTAAGAAGTCATTATATATGTCCCCTTGTCCTTTCGGTTCTGTTCCTCCAGAGAACTCTGATGACACACCTGAGAGGTGAATAGGGTGGATGACAGATGAACACAGCTTAGCTCAGAAGTGTCCTATTAACCTACTAGAGTCACTACTGTTACCGTGACATCCCCTCCATCACCATTACTCTAAAAGCAATGACAAAGACAGACGCTTCAGCAAAAATATCTAAGAACCAGGGAACCTAAATCACATGAGGTAGAGAACGAGAAGGATCTGAGCCAGCTCCAAGAGGACCCATGGATGAGGGTCAGGTACTCAGGATTTAACACCGAGATACATAGGGATGTCAGAGATGCTTGGAGCTGTGTAGTCATGGCTGCAGACTGCAGAGCAAAGCTGTTTTCAGCCTATGTCAAGAGGACAGAGCAGCCACATGTCTCCAGAGTCAGCTACCTTTTCTTAGCAGACACTTGTCCCCGACATTTGCAATTTTGTCTGTTTCCTGTCATCCAAAGAGGGCACCTCCAGGGTCCCCGGCCTGTCTCTGATATTATCTCCCACAGTCCCACCAAACAGAAAGGCGTATGCCTGTGTTTTCTCCCATTGATGAGGAGGGCAAAGGTGTCGGGCTGGATGGGCGCCTTGGGGAACCAGAGCAGACATGCAGATCTGTCCTGCCTGGCCCCAGAGAGACTGGCCCGGCTCGGGAACCCTGGGGCCCTGTCTGAAAAGTGGCTTTTCTCATTTCCCTTTGATCAGGCAGTTCATGGCATATTTGGAAGGACAAGGAATGATTTGTCTTCTACATGTGTTTCCATTTATTTCTTCAAGGCAGAGAGCTAAGGCACTAATGGAGATTCTGAGGAAGGCCGGTGGGCAGGCAAGCCTCCAGCAGCCTTCTCAGTTATATCTAAGATGAGCTCTTTTTTGCTGTGACCTATGTTTTGAAAGTAGTTTATTGGAAATACAAGACAAAAATTCTCTCTGAGAACAGAGGATGGAAATAAAATAAGACACCAGATGTGCTGTCCGATCTGGGCAATATTCTGCCATAAATTTCTGCGTTAACTCACCAAGAGAAACCATGTCTTTCACTTGAACTTCTGAGTAGCCAGTGGAATAAAGGACAGGGCTTCCTAAGGAAGGTTAAGTCTGGCGGAAGGGGAGGTGCTATGCTGGTTGTCTTAGTTCTCCTCGGTTGCTGTGACAAAATATTCCAACGAAGGTGACTAAGAGGGAACAGATTTACTTATGGTCACAGTTCAAAGTTCCAGTCTATCATGAGGGGGAAAGTCACAGTAGCAGAGCTGGAAGCAGCTGGTCACATGATGTCCTCAGTCAGAAGAAAGCCATGAATGCCAGCAGGCCAAGGCTCAGCCCAATCTCCCCACCTCATTCAATCCTGTGATCTCCTTCCCCAAATGGTCCCAATCACATTTAAGGTGGGCCTTCCCATATCCATTATCTTAATCAAGGTAATAGCCTATAGGTACATCCAGGGGCCAGAGAAGGGCCACACACCCTGGCCAGGCATGCAAAGAGAAGAGCTGACTTTTAACCCACAATTGTCATAAATTAGCAAATAATAGTCCATGTTGCAGTCAGTGCATCAGAGTTGGGCATCTTACTACCTGGCATGACATAGCCAAGGATGTGAGGATCCTATCTAACAGTGACTGATGAGCTCCATCAGTGATATCTCAGGAGACAGAGATATCAAGCAAAGGTTCCCTGACCTTTGAGAACACCTGCAACTTAGCATAGGGAGCTCTCAGATACGGGTATAAGTAGTCTAGAGGCCATGGATGCCACTTAAGATGGATGCCCCGGAACCATCACGATGCTAATGTCTGGATGCAAGGAGAAATACACCCCAAAATAAAGACACTTCTGCATGGAGACGATGCAAAAAGGGCAGGCATGGTGTAGAGTAGGACAAATGTCAAGGGGGTGGTTCCAGCAGGGCGTGTGAGGCTGAGATCAGAGTTTCGAGCTTGGAAATGTGAAGGGAAGTGTCTACCATGGAACCCAGGTGAAGATGTGATACGAGACTAGATGTAAGAGAAAGACGATAGCCACCTCAATGTCCTTTGTGGTGCAGGTGACATGGATGGCTGAATCTGTGCCCGGAAGTTTCCTCATTACCATGCATGGCTCCTCTCATTCAGCCCTCTCAGTGACTTTGGGAGGTCAAAATCTCAATGGAGGAAACCGAGTCTTATCCCCAAAGCACACAGTCAGTAAGTACCAGTCACTTCTTTTTAGCCAGTGCTCTCGGGCCACCAAGGAAGATGGTGGGGCTTTGGTGCCTTGCTAATACCTGTGTTCTACCTTCAGTGCTTCTGGAAGCTTCTGAAGGCTTCTAAGGTTGGTGTTCAGGGATGGAACTCTAGCTTGTGGTTCAGGAAGACAATTTCACCAGCTGTGGGGAAAGAGAATTGCTGGGATGGAATCTGGAGCTAAGACCAGGAATGTAGGAATCACAGGTACAGTGTGACAAGCAGCCCATGCTCCAGGAGATCATCTAACTTCTCAGAGGGCTTTTAAAGGGCCAGGGCCAGTGTCCCCATATCTTCCCAAGGTTCAAGACAGGCATGTCTGCCTGAACGGGGCTGAACGCTGACTCACAAACCCCTCCCCACACCAGCACAGCTTCACCCCCTTGTTTTGTTCAGGGGTGAGGATCTATGTACGGAGAGGAGAGGTTGGAATGTTGGATCTGCCATTCTTAGAGTTCAGGGGTTTTCTTTCTTATGCTCTGGGATTTGTTCTAGGGAAGAAGAAAAGGTTGTGCTTTCTCCTGGGCACCTACTCTGTGAAGCTAAGGGCCAAGACTCATTTCCATTATGCTGTGGGCAGAGCAGATGTTTATCTAAGCAAAGAGAGCCCAGGGAAATAGGAAGAAGGACGGAAGGAAGGAAGGAAGAAGGAAGGGAGGGAGGGAGAGAAGGAGGAAGGAAAGAAAGAAGGAAGAAAGAAAGGAAAGACAAAGGAAGGAGGAAGGAAGGAAGAAGGGAGGGGGAAGGAAGGAAGGAAACACGAGGGACAGTTTTAGTTACTGTGGGTGGTACATTTAATAAGGCTCAGAGGGACTAGACTCCTCCTTGGATGGAGAGGGCTGGCCTTGGCCTGGAAAATGATTTACAGATCACATCTGCCATGGGTGGCTTTCTTCTAAACAGTAGGCACTGAACTCTTGGATGGAGAAGTTGGCACACACTTATCCTGGGGGAGAGGGGAGACAGGACAGGGCAGATATCCACTCATAAATAAATAAATAAATAAATAAATAAATAAATAAATAAATACTTATTGCCAAATGAATAAACAAGGCAGATTGACAGAAGCCAGAGAGGGCAAGAGCATCTAGGGGACTCTCTTGGGCCCCTCTCTGCATCCTGTAACAGTGATTCTGTATTTCAAGGCCTCTGGTTCTCAAGGATGGTAGACCAAGAACAGTCAATTAGTCTTCCCTTTGAACTTGGCTCGATTTCACCTTCGGGCACTTTCTCAGCCGAAGGTCAGCCTTCTGAACTCCAGACACAGAAGCACTCCTCCCGTCAAAGGCTTCTTTGACAGAACTGTCCAAACTGTAGCTCCGAAAAGAATTAGAAAATGCAGATAGTGCCATGTGCATTTATGCACTAACTAGCCATGTCATTCTTCACCCATCCTCCGCCTAGGGACATCAAAGAGTGTCAACTGCCACGGAGTCCCTCAGGGAAGAAGACTGGCTTGCCATTGCAGGTGTCTTCCTTTGTCTGGCCTAAAATATCAGACTTCAAGGACAGGGCCCAGAGAGCAACAGATGCATAGGGTCCCCCAAGATTTAGGTTTAAAGACACACCGGAGTGAAATCTCTTCTTTTCCAATAAAAAAAAATGTATGTTTACATTTGTTTGGCACATAGTACAGGGTAATTGTAAACATTTGGAGGGGTCAATACGGCATTTCAATATATGCTCACCACGTATAATGTCCACACTGCAAGGTGTATGCTGCATGACACACCCAGCACCTCAGAGAGATATAATTTCCCAGTGGTGAGTGCATCCCCTGTACAAGGAAGGCATTTAAAGCCTACAGTTGCTGCAGAATGAGTTTCTGTAGCAATTTATCTCATTACCTTTTGCATCCTGTGTGGTACTTGTGGAGACGTCAATGTAGTTCCGGACATAGACAGGAGGGCCTGTGCCAGTCTGTACCCATCTATGTAGAGACTGGGAGGGAAACCTGTTCTGTGGCATTTTTCAGTGTTCTGTTTGTGTGGAGACATGAAAAGCATTAGTGCTGATGAAATACATCAACGCGGAAGTACATCAGGCGATCAGCGCTGTGGCACTCGGTGTGCTGAATCTCAGTGTACAACGCAGAATGGTGTTAACTCTTGCCTGGCAAGGGTTACTTCTGTATTGGGCATGAATGTTAACAACAAAACACCTGACTTCCTTTGCGTTTATTTATTTTCTCTGATATATGAGCATCTGGATGTACTTATGTTATTACACAAGAGGTGTCAGGGCCTTTGGAGTTGGAGTTAGAGATGGCTGTGAGCTATCGTGTGGCATCAAGGAACCAGACCTGAGCCAGGTCCTCTGCAAGAGCAGTAAATGCCCTTAACCACTGTGCTATCTCTGCAGCCATGAGCCACCACACATTTTAAAGACAACTGACCTAGCAGTCAATTCAAGCCTCACATGTGATGGATTTTCCATATTAGAAGCTGAAAAAAATCTGGGGCATGGGAGGGTGGGGGGAGGGACAAACATGTGTGTTAAAGCACCTGGATGGCAAGTGACCCTGTGATGCAGGTCAGCTTTAGGACTCTTAGAAAATATGACCCCCACATCCCTGTTTGTCAAAATTCTATACAGTTTTCCAATCAAGTAATTTCAAAATTCCTACAAAAATGCCATAATAGGAACTTCCCTCCACCCCCTTCCCTTCATGCTCCACATGCCTGCCAGCAAATTTGAGAGAAGACAGAGATATGAGCCATGGACATGTTCTGCCTGGTACATCCAATCCGTAGCCCCTGGGCCACATGGGTCCCAGAACAGCTGCAAACACAGCCCCAACACAACACTCTAAACTTGCTCCAAAAGTTAGGAGATTGATTTTTGCCTTTTGGTAACTCTATTTCATACTTCTTGAATGTGGACCTTGTAGATGATATTGCAAGATTGGATATGAATGAACAATGGAGAATTATGTGCGCACACAGCTGTGTATGCAGTATGGATGGTTTTGTTCCAAAAAGGAGGGAGCCAGGTGGGGGACGGGCAGCGAAGGTCCCTGTGGGTGAATGTATAAGTGCGTGGGGTTCGTGAACGAGGATGTCTTTATGGGGCTGAGGAGATGACACAGTGGGTGTAACCCTAAGTCTTTCTGCCAAGCCGCCTGAGCCCTGCAGCCATGCAGGCAAGCTTTCTGCCAGGCTGCCCAATTTCTGCCTGCTGCCATGTTAAGGTCCCAAATAACACACAGAGACTAATATTAGGTACAAATGCTGCTTGGCCAATGACTAGGATTCTCATCTGCTAGCTCAGTCTTAATTATCATAAATCTATATATTTTATAAGACTTATCTTATGGAGGATGCCTTGTGCTGGTCCCCTCATCCTGGGATCACATGGCAGCTCAGATCAGAGACCAGGAGGAAGAGAGAAGGGAACGACATCCTTCTTGCCCTTGTTTATGTATGAGTCTCCTTGCTATGTCACTTCCTGCCTGGTTCACCACTTCTTTACTACACTTCCCAGAACCTTCTTTGACTCCTAGTCCTGCCTAAATTGCTGCCTCATTGGCCAAACAGTACTTTATTCAACAGTCAATAAGATGAACATACACAGAAGTACTTCCCCATCAAGTGGGTAATGGACGTGCCTCAGTTATAGGATACTTTTCTGTTGCCGTGATAAAACGACATGATCAAGTCACCTTGTAGATGGAGGGTTAGGGTCCATAATGGCAGGGAGCAAACATAGGTGACACACACACATGATAAGAGGAACAACTGAGAACTCACACCTCAGACTGAAAACCAAAATCAGGGAGAGCTAACTAAACATGCCAGGAGGCTTTTGAAAGCTCAAGGCACCCATGAGGACCATGACACACTTCCTCCAGCAAGGTCCTAATAGTGGGGACCAAGCTTTCAAATGCTAGAAACCTATGGAGGGGCCTCTGCTTCAGAGCACCACACTTAGCAGGTGTCAGGACCTGAACTTGCATTCCCAGAATCTAGGTGAATTTGGATGCCATTGTGATCCCAGCATTCCTATGTGGAGATGGAGGTGGACACCAGAGAGTCCCACAAGTTTGCAGGACAGATAGCCGGTACACGGAACAGCAGTGTACAATGCAGGGACAGTCTCTGGGACTAGGTGGAACTTGAGGCTGGACACACAAAGGTGTCCTCTGATGTCCACATGCGTGCCATGGCATGTGTACACCTGTATTCAGCCAGGAACACACCCAAGAACACAAACATAAAGTATCTCTTTGAAACCCATCTCTGTGTACAGTGGGTAAGATAGTCAGCACCAAAGTTTGTCTTTATTTGCGACTGATAGTTTGCAATTGATCTCAAGTATAAGAACATTGTACTGCTGGAGCATTCACTGGGGTGGTTAGCTTTCTGTCCCCATTGATACAGCATTCTACAGTCTTCCACGGAGCACATTAGAGCTCACGGCCTGCTGATGCAGCCTTGAAGGTAACTCAGGGAAGAGATCTCTCACGCAGCTAGAGCCTTGTGTACTTTCAATCCTGGAGCCCAGGGCTTTCTGCTGTAGTGGAAGAGGGTGGAGAATGGTACAAACAGGAGGCTCAGAGACTCCCTGGGTTTCAGAATTCCCCTCTGGGGCAACCTGTCTCCCCCATGTTGGATGCTAGGTTTCCCATGGTGCTTTTCTTCTAAGAATATGTGGATGGATTGTTCCCAGAATCCTCTGGGGTGTTACCTTGGGGAACAATATGGCAACAGTCAGCTTTGATTTACAAGTGTGTTTTTGTCATAATTTAATCCCCTAAGATGTATTTTTTTTACCTACTAGATGCACAGTGTGTGTGTGGTGGGAAGCTGGGGAGCAGAAAGAGGCTTTCTGCTTTTTGAACAGGTCCAAAGCCTAGAGATGGGGCCAGAAGATATGGGCTTCCAATGGAGGCCTGTCACTCTGTGACTTTCCCCTTTCACTTCTCTGGCTGTCAGTTGGTTTCACAGAAGGCTTGGTCCACTGGGGAAGTGAGGAAGCCAGAGTCCCTTCACAAGGTCTTGGCAGATAGCTTCAAATTCTGTTTTAAAAACCTGAAATAAGCTGAGCGTTGGTGGCACACGCCTTTAATCCCAGCACTTGGGAGGCAGAGACAGGCAGATCTCTGTGAGTTCGAGGCCAGCAAGTTCCAGGACAGGCTCCAATACAATATAGAGGAACCCTGTCTCAAAAACCAAAACCAACCAAACAAACAAACAAAAACTGAAATAAAATTCAAGGTGATTCTCATAGACAAAGACCTGCAAACTGCAATTTAGAGATAAATCCAGTCCATCTGCTGTTTCTCCTTCCCAATGACCTGAGAACACCCTGGAAAAAAAAAGAAAAAAGGAAAAATAATATTTTGTTATTTTGTGATGTTGTGATGCCTGGTGATAACTCTATGAGATTTGGACTTGAGAACCCACAAATGCATTCTCATGGGAACAGAAATGGCTGTTCCTTCATATAGTGTCTGTGGACATTTGTGCTCTCAGCATGGGTGTAGTGATAAAATGAGGAAGACAGTCAAATCCACAATGCCTGAAAACTTACTATCATCCCATGGCAAATATATAAGGATCTCTCCTTTGTGTTACTGTAAGTTTTCTTACTTCTGACCAAGATCCTTTCAATTTTGTTTCAAAAACAAACAAAACAACAACAAACAATGCAGTGGGCTGTAGAAATGGCTCATCAGTCAAGAACACTTGCTGCTCTGAGAACCTGAATTCGGGTCCCAGCACCCATGTCAGATTTGCCTGCAAATCCAACACCAGGGGAATCTGATCTTCTGGACTTCACAGGTACTGTACATACACACACACACACACACACACACACACACACACACACACACACACACATATATATATATATATAATTTTTAATCCAAGGCTTCCTACTTTTGTACTTCCCAGCTTATCAACCCCTTTGTAAAACAGCCCTCCATATTGGTAAAAGAGAGCCACCTTGAAGTGACAAAAAAAATAGGATTAAAAAAAATATAAATAAGTCTAAGCAGGATGGAGAGATGGCTCAGAGGTTAAGAGCACCGGCTGTTCTTTCAGAGGTCCTGAGTTCAATTCCCAGCAACCACATGGTGGCTCACAACCATCTGTGGTGAGATCTAGCGCCCTCTTCTGGCCTGCAATCATACAGCAAACAGAACACTTAATACATAGTAAATAAATATATTTTAAATAAGTCTAAGTAACAGAGGCTGACTACTATAGTGTGACAGACATGAGCTGACTCTTAACTTCCTCTTCTACAACAGGGCCTCTTCTACTATAAGAATTGATAGGAACAAAGCTATAGTATATATAGAATTAAAACGTCAATAAAGTAGCTGAATATATCCCCCTGTGTATGTTTATGCTCGTGCATTCAAGCAGAAAACGCTCTGGCAATTTGTTATTGAATTAATAATTCACCCAACACATATTTATTAGCTACTTAATATTTACAGAGCAGGGCTCCATTCCTCCACACACACAAGCAAAGGGGAGTGACACCTGTATTCTTAAGAGTGCTCTGTCCTGAGAAGATGACCCGGTTTAACTTGTAGACAGCTAGAGCCTGACCTGGAGGTCCTATGAATCCAGAAAGTGACTATTTAAGTAAAAGTGAACAACCATGTGGCTGGAGACATTGTTTCTCTTCTCTCCCCATCTTTGGGCTTCAATGACTGGCACATGCGAAAGCTGTAGACCTGAGCAGAGTGTAACTGAGGTACCACGGGGACACTGAGAAGGCTATGGAGGGAGATCCCAGCTCCTTCTGGATACAGAGCTGGGCCAACCATTGTCTAGGGCTGCCAGGGGTAGATGATTCTCAAGGAAACAGCAACACGGATGAACAGCCACACTGCATAGAGCAAGTGCCCTGACAGAGACGGTCACAGAAGCAATTCTGAGGACTCGAAAGAGAGACCCACACAGCTGGCCAGGATCCAGCTGGAGGCTGAAGATCCAACCAAAATTGAAAGTGAGGGTTCCATCACGGACAGAACTTTTCTTTCCAAGAGGGGTCACTTGAACAGATGCAAGGACCCACTGGAGCCACCTGAAGCCAGTGCCATCTACATGTCTGCTCACCTTTCCTCACTCTGTGACCCATTCTGCACAAATCACCAATGTGAGTGCAATTCGGCAGAAGAGAGTCGAGGCTTGGCAAAGCCAAACTGAGATGCCCCAAAGACAAGGGCCCCGAGGATGGAGTTATTTGATCTTAATAAGGGTGGAACAGAATTTTCCCAGAAGTCCTTAGGATCTAGCTAACCAGGGGAAGATTCTGAGCCTGCACCATGGCTGTCAGGTGATTGAAGTGATACAGGCCTGGCAGCTGGGGCAGGGAGGGCCTAAGAGTCACCTTGGCAGAGCATGAGAAGCCTTGTGATAGCAGAGCCTGATCATCCTAATAAGTGTGGTTATTTCTTAGGTTGAACTCCTTTCCCTGGGTAAGAGTGTTACTAGCAAATGACTATGACCCCAAGAGCCTGAGCTTTGTGCTTCATTTAAATTTCTACAGTGGGTTTTTGAGTGAGGTTAGACCCTGGAAATCTATGGGCTTGGGCTGCATTATCCAGCCTCTTGCCAAATCACCTCCATTAAGTTATGCTTTGTCATAACTTTGCGACTCATTGCATGGGAAGCCTTCAAAGGAGACTAGGTGCAAATTCTAAACACTCATGTTTTAGACTTTGCCCACCAGACTCACTGGATCTCCCCAGAGCATTTACTCTCGATGCCCTCGTTTCTCAAAACCAAAACAGAAATCGGACAAAAGTTTGCAGCTAATTGCATTTCCCCTTTTCCATTGCCTGGGTTGCTGGGAAACAGAGGCAAGGGGGAGCTGAGGCCAGTGTCTTTATGCAGCTGGACATCTAACCCTGACCATGGTTTGTTTGAGCACATCCCATGTTGGCTCAGGAAACGCTTCCTCCCCTGAAGGAATTTCAACGAGATGAGCATCATTTGAAACAAAAACAAAGACAGTACTTTGTTTGCGTTTTCTGCCTATGTGTGAATGTGTTTTGAGCTCAACCCCAAAGTCCTAGCAGAGGAGGAAGAAGGCCTGATGTTCTGCTTCCACTCTCAGCAAGTTGTGAATGACGCAGAGTCTGCAGAAGAGTGAATGGATGTGATGCTCAGGATTGCTAAGCCACGAGAGGCTGTGCCGTTGGTACCACATTTGGCTGTGCTTGTGCTGGGCATTGGTGCTCCAGATCCGCACATTAGTCCTCCTCTGCCCTCCATCCATGGGTGCCAGTGATGCCCAATGCAGCATGTCCTCCCCTTCTGTGCACTGGACACAGGAAACCAAGTTTGTCTATATTACCTTGCTGGCTCTTCCTTGTGCCCGGTTCGTGTCTTGGCACAGAACAGGCAGTAAAGGCTTGGACACTGCTTTGTTCTGGCTTAAGTTGAAGATGAAGAGAGCCCTGCCTCCTGTCACCTGCATGAGAGGGGACAGACAGAGGTTCTCAGAACAAGGCACCTATGACAATGTGATGTGGTGACAGCATAGCTGTGAGCATCTCTGTCTTCAGGTCACCAGGTCACAGGAGGCATCTGGCACTCAATTACTGTAAAGTGAACTTCGTGCTAGGCAGTTATACCCAACTTTTGGCTAATTTGAGCAGAGTAAGAGTAGCTTAGGGTGCATTGGGGCGATATTTTATTTGGTAAAGGGCCTGCTGCCAAGTTTAGGGATCTGAACTAGGTGTGGTGGATGCATTTATGATCCCATCATTGGGAAGACAGAGACAGGCACTCTCTGGGGGCTCCCTGGCCAACCAGCCTAGCAAAATTAGTGAGTCCTAGTCTCAAAATGCAAGGTGGAAGGTGTCCCAAAGAATGATGTCTGAGATTGACCTCTGATAACCACATGGATGCCTATACTTGTACATATACACACAGCTACACACAAATACACAGATTGGTTTAAAAAGGATTGAACAAAGTAGCCTAGATTTGGTGGTGATATTT
Organism: Cricetulus griseus; assembly: GCF_003668045.3. Lineage (NCBI taxonomy): Eukaryota > Metazoa > Chordata > Mammalia > Rodentia > Cricetidae > Cricetulus > Cricetulus griseus. Next base: position 187,773,542 of record NC_048598.1, read on the forward strand.
GAGAGTTCAGGTATATTGAGTATATTTTGGTATATGCTGTTTTCAATTGTCGTGGGTTGGTTATAGCTTAACTTTGTATTAAAAATCGAGGAGCATCTGTACTGTGGTCCTGATGTTTGTATGTGGTGTTTGGATACTCTGATTAATGGGTATAAGGGAAGCTAATTTTCAGGTATAGTAATATTCCCCACCCTCTCTGTGACTTTCCACCCAGGGAGTTTCTAGGCTCCTCTCTAGCAAATGGTGCCTGGAAGATGGCATGGAGGACTGTGTGAATTATCTATTTCTTGTGGCACTGGTTGGGGGAATAAGAATAGCTTGCTCTTGGGGTACCTACCAATTCCCTGGTGCAATCCCCTTGGTATAATTTCAAGTCTGGCCTGGGATGATTTAGGCTCCTGGAATTCTGTTGCTTTGCACCTTGTTAGTATTCCTTAGCTAGCTTTAGCAAAAATAGTGCAGAGATGGAACCCAAAACAACACTGGGTCCCTCCTGGAGTTGTCCTTAGGGAGGTGAAGCTATTTTTATACCAAATGAATGGTTTGACCAAGATTACACAATTTTTTGAAGAGCTGGGATTGAAACCCTGCTTGTGTTCTCCTTGCCACCCTATGAAAAAGGTAGAGTTTGTCCTCTGTCCCCAGCCTCTGCAGAACTCTCACCTCTAATTTCTCCGTTCCCACCAAACAGTGGTGGGAGACACCTGGGCCAGCGGCTGGTTCTCCACATCCTCCACCTGTGTTTCCCTGGTGCACCTTTCCTCTCTGGCCATGGAACGCTCTCCTGGCGGCATTCAGGACCACACAGCATAGACTTCAGTAAAACCCCACATCTGCCCAGGTTTCTCACCTGTTGGCCAGAACTGGATGAAACTGCCAAGGTTTATTTATTTCTGACCACTCGAAAGTTCAACCTCTTAGACAAAAGAAAGAGGAGAACCATTTCATAAAGGACATTCTCTAGAGGCCCTGTGGGAACTGAGGTCCATGCATCAAACGCTTTACATTTACAGAAGACCCTGGTCTTGAGGTCATTGAGGTGCCCAAAGTCATACTTTAGGAGCCATCAGAGGCATGTCTTCTGTCTGCATCTCTTTCTTTGTCTCTGGAGCTGACATCCAAGTCCTAACTGTGATGAGATGAGGGGATTCAGAGCCGAAGATACACTGCATGCCGCCTTAGGGCCCTGTGTGTCCCAGGATGATTTGCACCCAGATGCCCCAAGGTGACAATAAAGATATTATATGGCATTAAAGCCCAAACATTGATAAAACAGGACTGGTAAGGCCATTCACTGTAGACACTGGCTGCCCACCATTAGGAGGACAAACAGCCAGGAGTAAACAGAGGGAACATCCAATCCCAGACTAATTGCATCTTGTCCCAGTCATGAAAACTCTGCTTTTCCCAAATCCACATGTTAAAACTCAAGAACTCCAACTCTGCTGTCCTTGGAGATGGGCCCTCTGATAAGGACATAAAGGTTAAGTGCGTCCATGAAGGCACGGTCCCTATCCAGCTGGATCAGTGTCAGAGAATGAGACACCACAATGCTCTCTTTGGGTATGTGCATCATGCAAAGGCCAGGCCAGGAGGAGAGAGCCCTCATCACAAGCCAAGCTGGAGAGCTTGACCCTGGGCTTGTCAGTCTTGCAGAGAACAAGAAAATGAGCTCCTGTGCTTTAATCATCCAGCCTGTGGCGTTTTGTTACAGAGGCTCACGCTGACTGATACAGCCTGCATTTTCTGCTCTATTGTCAGGTGAGGCACTCCTCGGGCAATGGTTTTGTTTGTTCTCTGGGATGACAGGTGCACACATGTAGAGTGTACATGTGTGGATGTGGAACCAGTTTGTATATTTTAACGTCTGTCAGTGAGATGAGGTTCTGAGGAGAAGCAAATGAGGCAGTTGGGGGGTTGAATGAAGTTGCAGAGCAATTGAAAAGTCCAAGCAGCTGTGGTCTGTTCTTCATTGTGGCAGATTCTGCAAGGCCTAAGGACCGTCTTCAGCCCACTTAGCTGGACTGGGTCACCCCAGTAAGTCTGGGAATCCTATTTGTGGGGAATGTGGGAAGGACACACTACTGTGAAGGTAAGCCCACTGCTTTCCAAGCTCCGTTGTTCACAAAAGAAGGAGCGGGAGCAGGCGGGCACTGAGTACTGCTGAAAGAGTACAGAAGGCTCTGAGTCCTCTCTGTAGAGGGGTGATTGGGGAAGAGATAGCTGCAAGAGGCCTGCATGAGGCATGGGTGCTGCAGGCCTTGGCAGAGCCCTGGCCTGGTGGCTGCAGTGGTTCTGGTTGTAAACTGGCATCTCTTGAAGGAACAACCAAAGAGGCTTCTCTGGGCATGCCACACCCTTTATCTCCTTCTTGAACATGCATTGTCTGGGTTGCTCATGCTCCTTCTTAGTTGACCACTGGCCTGAGTGGCGTGGGCAGTCTGGGCCTTCCAGAGAGGAAACAGGGAAGGCCAGGGAGAACCCATGAAGTAACAGCAGTGCAGTTATTGGTTATGTTTAGTAGCTGAGCCTTTGAGAGGTATCAATACCCTTGATATTGACAATAATATTGATGATAATGATAATAAGAAGAAGAAGAGGAAGAGGAAGAAGAAGAAGAAGAAGAAGAAGAAGAAGAAGAAGAAGAAGAAGAAGAAGAAGAAGAAGAAGAAGAAGAAGAAGAAAGCACCCATGTATTACGGGCCCTGTGCATGTGATCTGATTTGAACCCCAGAACCAATCTATGAGGTCAGCACTGTTTCCAGTTCTTCCAGAAGAAAAACTTTGCAAACAGGCATCTTGAGCCACACAAGAGAACGATTCCACAGCCCCAAATGTCAGACTGGGGCCCAGCAGCTTCTCTCCTATCCACATGCAATCACCTGGGAGCCGAGGGCAGGGAAGGCCATATAATGGCAGCAGTAGGGCTTGTTGTGGCACAAGGCTCAGAAAATTAAGGAGCAGGTGACGTATCCGGAAGGATGTTCAAGGCAGCCCAGAGAAGGAGACACAAGGATAGAATCGCTACAGCAATGCTGAATGCTAAAGCCCTTGCTTTTTTTTAGGGCCAAGGCACAAACACTGTGGCTCTGTGACTATCACCAAGAAATGGAGGCAGGATGTTTTCAAGGACAGCTTGATACATACATACATACATACATACATACATACATACATACATACATACATACATATATATATATAGTACCCTGTGTTTGGGGCTAGCTTGCAGGCTGATCCCTGACAAGAATGCCCCCTTCTGGTCATGTTTCCAAAGCCTGGCCGAATCCTGTGTGCAGAGAACTGTGTGGCCAGATTTGGGGGGCAGAGTCACACCTCAGACCTGGTCCTAGGAACACAAGTATCTGCACCCTCTCTTCTGACCCCCGACTCAGCCCCCAAACAAGTTATAAATTATTTTCCAATGATAAGATACACCCTAGTACAGTTTGCTTCCTATTTTTTTATTAACCCTGAATAATGTTCTCCATGTCATCTGTATATTTATGATAGCTCAAAGACATGGGTGTGCAGATCTAATTAAAAATGTGAAAGGGTTTAGCAGTCTGATGCTTCCCTGTAACTCTCCGGTTGCCAAATCTTGGCAGCCGTGTTGAAACAGGGCCAACTGTTTAGTCTTCAGCTGAGCGGCTGCCAGAGCAGCACTGCATTATGGGGCGAACACCCGGAGGTGCTGCATGGACAGGCGCTTCCATGGGGTGAGTCACACTGGGTAGAGCCTGGGCCCACCATCCCAAGGAAGCCGCTGGGCCTTGCCCTGTCTAGGCTGCCCACTTCCCAAAGGCAGGTAGGATCAGGGAAGCCAGTGAGGTGGGACTGTAGAACCTCCAGGTGTTAGGTATGATATTTGTCCCTTCATCAGCATAAACCAGGACACTTGGGAGGAGAAACTGTCTGGACTGGATTCAAGGGCCTGGGCTGACAACCATTTCCTGTACCTGTTTGTGTAGCCCCTGCTAGTGAGCCTTCCCAGATGTCTTGGCCATGTTCTGGGTCCTCACTCAGATCCCATTGATGACCACACAGGTCAGATTTTCAGGCACATGCAGGTTTTGAATTCATTGGTAAATGGAGAAAATGTGTTTTGCTGAGCTCAGAATGGACAACAATTGCTCAGAGTGTAAGACAGGGATCTAGGCTTCAACTGTGTCTGCTTCCAGGGTGTTAGGCTTTGGAAAAGTATGCCTAGGTGGTTCTCGTGAAAAAAAGAAAACAAGAGGGGGCGCACGGTGGGGGTGGGGGAGGGAGAGTGGAGAAAATGAACAGCTCAGCGCTGTTCGCCACTCTATGGGGTCAAGATAAGGGAGACTAAGCACATCAAAAAACTCAGGTGGCTTTTTACTTCCTCAAAGTGTGCACAGGTTAGAAACAAATTACAGAGGAAGAAAGTGTTGGGCCTTCACTGAAGAGACTGAAAACTCAGGTCTGAAAATACAGCCTAAGACTCTTGCGGGGAGGGGATGTGTTCTATGGGACTTGGGGGGAGGATTACCCTTGGACTTCTTATTTTGTCTGAAGAAAATTAAGTAGGGGAAAAAGAGGGTAAGAAGGACTTGATTGTTAGGGGAGGAAACAGGATTATTCTGGGAGCCTGGTACTGATCTTCTCTAACGCAGGACCCTGTGATAGAGAAAGCATGGCTTCCAAAGTCATTCCTTTCTGCACTGAATCCAGGCTCCGGCATTAGGCTTAGGTATGTGACTGGCAAGGCCTGGGCCTCCATGGCTTCATCTGGAGAGTGGGGTAAGCATGCCGTCACTGCCTTGTAGATGGAAACACTGGCTATGTGTTTGTGGAATGGCTCTGAACCATGGGTCCCTGACAACAACCTTACTAACTCAAATCCTCATCCCCATGGGGCCGGGGCCTCACCCCGGTAGAATTTCCTCCCAGCAGACCTCTTCTGAACACAAATATATTCAGAATCCTCAGGATGGGAACTAATCAGTTTGGAAGTCAGGGTCCCTGCTCATTCCTGACATCAGAGGAGCTGGGGGAGAAATGAAGCCTTGGGGAATAGCAGCGAATGTCCCTTTCTTTTCTAATGGCAAATTCATTCACACAAAAAGTTCAAAATGACATGTCAAGTGAATCTTAAGAAGTCAGGATGGAGGTGGCCAAAGCTTTTGTGAAACAATAAACCTCACACAAGTTTGTAGTTCCCAGAATGCATGTGGTGTGACCCTAGGAGCTGGTATTTGTCATGAGAATATTTTAAGTTGGCTTAGCACGAGTGCCTCCATTGTGGGCCAGATAATGAAGAATTGGCTATTTCTTACCAGACACAGAGACGAAGAAAAACCCGTTCCAAGAGAATGTACACAATCCCGTTCCTCACGTGTGGGCAGGTGATTGTCTAAACCACTGAGGGAAGATGCCCGAGGTAAACATCTAATTAATTAAAGCAAATCTCCCTTCCCACTCAGACCCTGAAAATGCCCTGCAGTTGGAAGACACGGCACTCACGCAATCGCACACTCAGACTTGAAAAACCACTTCCAGGTGACCGATCCTGCCGTCCCCTGACTTGGTTAATTAAAGTCTGCGAACCTTCACACCCATCACCCCTCCTCGCCTGGCTTGTGACCACAAACCCTTCACTCCTCTGAGCAACATTTGCTCCAACTTAATATTCTGGTGCTTTTGGGAACAACATTTAAAAATAAACCATTTTGGCACACTGTCAAACTCTTGTCTACATTCTTTCATGACAACCACCCTAAGTGAGATTTTAAAAGCCAAAGGGAGATGGGGGTGGGGAAGAGAGAGCCCCCCAACCCTGTTTAGAGTTATCATTTGAGACAATGTCAAATGAGAACGTATTTACCCACTCCCATCCCAACTAAACCCTGATACCCTCACAGCTCCGCTCGTCCGTTCTTCCTTTGCCCTACTTATTTTCATTTCATTATTGACAATTGCATACAGACATCACGCACTGCATTGTGAACCCCATCTCCCCATGTCTCCACTTGTCCCTTCCTACTCCTAAAGACCCTTTCTTCTTCCCACACGGTCCTTCCTGCTTCTGTGTCTTACGGTATGAAGGTGTTGTAGCTGTAGCTGCTGTGCGTTCCTGGCTACTTCTCCCTGTCATATGAAGAAGACAGAGTGTCTCAACATCACACCCTCCTTATCCTTTCTCTCTCTTGTCCCATAATGTTCGCTATGTCTTGGAGGACTTGCTATAACTGTCTGTTTAGGGCTGAGCCCCTGGACACCCATTCTTTTCATTTTGGCCAGTTCTGGGTCTCTCTATTAACCACTACCTACTGCAGAAAAACGAAGCCTCTCCTGCCGAGGCAGAAAGCTGTACTGCATCTTTACTCTGGGCATATCTGCGGCTATTTGTTTTCTCCTTGGAATCTAGTCACCTGGTTTGGATGACAGGGGTTTTGGTCTACCGTTGGCCACTGGATAAAAAAGACCTGGGCAGAAAGGGGCCTGGAGGCAGGTGCTAAACTGTACCTTCTGGTCCTCAGCAGAAGCGCAACACAACAAATTCTGTCAGCTCCCTTGCTACCAACAACTGCTCTCTCCTTAGGCTGTTGCTAAGAGACCAGCCTGTTGTTTACAAGATCCTCGGTGGCGCCGACTTCCATAATTTATAATTTATTATCTTAGTGTCAAAACTTGTGTTGGTTTTTATTTTATTTCACCATAGATCCAATAATTGTTAGATACAACAAAGGTCACACATCCTCCAGTGGAGCGGCTGCTGCTCCAACAGCGTAGCCGCCACCTCTGCGCTTAGGTGCCGTGGTGAAAATGCTATTATAAACTGGAGATGAATATCATTTTTTGTCCATTAACTTCACGCATTACATGACTGCTCAGGTCAATGGATTCCCTCAAGACTTGCTCACTATTGCAAACATGTCTCTGTCCAACCCAGAAGGAAATGAATTGAAATGACTTCAATTATCACAAGAAAGGACTGGAGTTCTTTTTGCTGTACTCTTCAACACCTAATCGTTCAACTCACCGATCCTCTCCCCGCAAAGTTCAGGGCCACAGACATTTAACTGCTACTAGAAACGACTGCCCCAGACATTGAAGAGCTCGGTGGGCAAACAAACCACTCTGGGAGAATGCTCTCCACTGGAGCCATCCAGCCCATTCAGCAAGAAGGTCGTTTATGTAACACGGCTTAGCTGCATCCATGCGCGGAGGAGGAGAGAGTGGCGATCACTGCTTCCTCATATCATAGCTGACACAATGCTAAGTGCTCAAGCCGGAGCAAGTTGGAAAGCTCTCGACAAACCTAGGAGGAAAATTCTACATCAGCCTCATTGTGCAGGCAACAAAATCGGGGTTTTATGAGCAGAAATAAGGTCCCTAAGGACACAGGACTATGAAGTAGAAGGATGGAACTCAGCCTGGGCAAGCCTCAGATCCTCTGTTCTCACAGACATTATTTTAAAAAAAAATCATGTTGGGCTTTGCAGCTTACTTCTGTTTAAAGCGAGTCCCACACGTTTGATGAAGATGGGAAATTAGCATTAGTCCCCAAATCGTATGGCCACATTATACTTCTCTACAGAGTCCTTAGAATGTCTCAGAAACCACACAGCATGACGGACTTCTAGGAAGGGCTTTTCATTCTCGCTGACAGAGAGCCTGGCAAATCCCAATGACATTTTAGTGGGAATCAGACTTGTTATTTCCCAGAAAGTCAAGATGTCAGTAATCTACACAGGCATTTCTCCCTCCTCATTCCATTGCCACCGGCTCCAAGGCAGGAGTCATAGCCAGGACAGAACACCATAGCCAGATCTCCCAAAATCCCTCAGGGTGGATCAGAAGTCTCCTTCATACTGCTGTTGTAGAAGGAGATTAATAAACAAGCCAGAAACCATGGTCCATCAAATAAGCCATCAGGACTTCCCCATGGCTAACCATTTATTGGGCCAACCATTTACTTTTACCCCTGACATGGTCTTGCTTACATACAGTGCCATCTGGATCCACAAGTACAACCCAAATAATAAGGGAAGAGAGGGCACTCCCCTTGCAAAATGTTTGAGATCACCCCTCTGAGACCAGAGTTTCATGAGGGTTCCCTGGGGACCTAATCCATCTTGAATGTCACATGCTATGTGTGAGTAAATAGCATAGTCTGGGATGAAGGTTCAGAAATCTGAGGTTATGTTCCTTATCTATTGCTCAGCAGCCCTGACACTGATGTTGGCCATAGCCAATAGGTTCCTGATTTCTAAATTTCTAAACATGGGCTCAGCAAAGCTTCTTTTATCTTGGGAAGCACTGCCTTCCACCAAGAGGCTGTTGCATAGCAGGTTCTTCCATGACTAAAGCCTCATGTCTTGGAGGGAAATGTCTTAAACAGGATGTAAAAGGGAAGTAAAACAGTGGAATATTTTAGGACAGGATTGCTTACAAGAAGGTAAAACAACAGGGTCTTCAAGAGATGAAATATTCCATCCTACAGTGAAGCTCATTATATATGAAGTAGACAATACAAATAGCATCAGGAATTTCCTGAAACTGACCAGATTCTCTAGGCCTCTACCTCCCAAGAGAATATAAGCAGTGAAAACTGTTCAGAGTCTCCCAGACAAGCTAAATGGCTTAGAGGGGAGCTCACCTCAAGCCACCTGAAAGGGCTGGAGAGCAGCCACACTCCCCACAAGTAACAAAGAGCAGTCAAACTGCCTTGACAAGGCACAGATCAACTGAGAAAACCACCTAGGACACTGTTCAACCTGCTGGGCTTCCTGTAGGCTGTGCAGTATGCTCCAAGTTCCCAGCCTGGTGAGCTGTCACCCATGCTGGGTGGGCTTTGGTACCACCAAAACTGCCTTTGAGTTGTTATGCTCCTGTAAGTAACCCCAATATAACTCATTGGTTCACCAAATTGCATGTTTGATAGTATCTGTACTTTTGTTTATCACCAGTTCCATATCTGGGCTGAGTGTTTAATTCACATCTATCTTCCCAGGAATAATGTCATACAACAGACTTATGAGGACAACATCAAGATGTCACTAGAGATTCCTACTTTTAGTAGATCCCTGTGGTAGAGTCAGCCTCATTCAAATCTCAAGGATTTGGACCTTCTGAGATAAATGTGTCTCCTCTACTCATTGTTCTGTAGTGTTCAGAGTATTTAGTAGGAATGCCTTCCACATAAGGACAGAATGTCATTGCTCACCTTCTCAACATGGTTAAGGCTCCCTCTACCCATAGCTTCATAAGTACAAGATTTTTAGGACAGGATACTGGACGAAATTCCCATGCATCCCATTTCTCTGGTACCCTTTTTCATAAACCCTTTGGAACTACAATGTGGAATTCCTTCTTGTCTTGGTAGCTGTAGCCAGAGCTTTCTGTCCCTCCTGTTCCCATGGCTCTTGAGCCCCAAATGAACAAACAGGCACTATATTAATTATAAAATTCTTGGCTGATGACCAGGGCTTCTTATTAAGCTTTGTCTTAATTATTAACCCATTTCTATTAATCTGAGTATTTCCATGTGGTCTTACCTTACTGGAGAACACCTGGTGCTTTCTTTCTTCCTGGTCCTACATGGTGACTCTGTCTGTCTACATTTCCCAGAATTCTCCTCATCTCCAATCCCACCTATCTCCCTGCCTCATTGGCTGAACAGTATTTTATTCATCAACCAATAATAGAAACATATATACAGAAGGAAATCCCCCATTAGGTAACATGTCACAATAGGCCAAAGCAGGGTGACTTTGCTTTCACAACACTTTGTATTGGCACAACTTTTTATTTCAAGTAAACATCTGCTTAGTCTTCAAGACAAAATATAAAGACTCCCTCTCTATATCGTTGATGGGGGAAGTGCTTCTGTGTATGTGTTTGTCTTACTGAATGATAAATAAAGTTCTGTTTGGCCAATGAGGCAGCAAGTTAGGCAGGACTAGGAGTTGAGGAGGATTCTGGGAAATGTAGTAAGAAATGGTGATCAAGGCAGGAAGTGACATCAGGGAGACTCATATTTAAGGAGGGACAAACAGGAAGTGGCCCCTTTTCCCCTTCGCTTCCTCCGGCGCCCCGATGTGATCCACCGGCAAGGGAGGAGACCAATGGAAGGTGTCTGATAAGATAAGCCTTATAAAATATATAGATTTATGATAATTAAGACTGAAATAGCAGATGAAAAATCCTAGTCATTGGCCAAGCAGCATATGTACCTAATATAAGTCTCTGTATTATTTTGTCCTTCCATGTGGCGGGCAGAACTAAGGCGGCTGGTGGAGACTGCCCTCGTGGCAGTAGGGCTCAGGCGGCATTTGGCGTAAAGATTTATCATAACACATCAACCTCACATCTCTGAGCACTTCCAACAGCTGCTTTTGTCTACTTATTTCTGTAACAGCAAAGGGGCAGAGTGTCCCTCCATACTCCATCACAGTCCCCTCCTGAAGCCATGCCAGGGTCTCCTGAATGCCCGTAGATCTCAACTTTCTTCTCGTTTCTTTCATTCTCTATTTCCCTTCTGAGACCATCTCCACTAGCCACTAGATGCTGGTATCCCTCAAAGTTTTTCTTAGACTATTGAAAAGTAGTATAGCAATTGCTTATGTGATTCTTGGAGATGCATCTGATCCCTGGGCTTCACCAACCAGGTCTTTGGAAGTGCTTCTGCTTAGGTGCCAAGCTTTTGCATCATCTATATGACATCTGTCTTGAGATCCATGCAACTCTCACAGTCTTCGAGTTACTGTTGGGTCCTCTGGAATCTGGGCACCCCGGAAGAGCAGCCTTTGCTCTTAACCACTGAGCCAACTTCCTGATTTTTCTGACTCTTATACTGGTTTCCTAAATCTTGGGGTGGGGTCTTGACACAGATGTTCCAAAATCACTTTTCTGCAATTTCTCAAAAATTTCCTTGATGATGGGGTAGCCATGCTTGAAAGCCTTTGCCCCAAGCACAAAGACTGTGGCTTTGGTCTCAGGTTTCGGTGCCCCTAACTTTGGGCCTCACAGCCATGTTAAAATTGCTCTGGTTCCTGCACTGGGATCTGCTCTTTCTAGGCCCTGCTTTGTCTCATGTTCTTATCTCCCAGCCCTATTTAACTCCTACTCAACCTTAAGGTGTCTGAACACGTTTATGTTACTAGACCATCCTTTCCTCCCCCTTCACTATCACATCCCCTAAGTTATAAACTAATATGCAGAAATAAATGGAAATGTGAGATTTTGAACAAAATTTTAATAGCACCCCTGTTTTTAAAACAGTGACATGTTTAGTTTGGTATATTTGTTTGCTTGAGAAAATAAGATGACAGTCATTTTTAAAACCTTGAAATGTTAGAAGCAGACACCCATAATTAATCACCGAACTGAACTGGAACCCAGATGCAGAGAAGGACCAGTGAAGAGCACAGAGGTCCAGATCAGACTGGTGAAACCCACAGAAACAGCTGACCTGAACATCTGGGAACTCTTGCTCCCCAGTCTGATAGCTGGAATATCAGCATGGGATGGATCCAGACCCAAGGAACATGGGTTTCTGTGAGGAAACCTCAGGAATCTATGGGACCTCCTGTAGAAGCCCAGTATTTATCCCTAGCATAGGTGTGGACTTTGGGAGCCCATTCCATATAGAGGAATACTCCCTGAGCCAAGACACATGGGAGTGGGCCTAGGCCCTATCCCAAAGGATACAATAGGCACTGATGACACCCTATGGAAGGCCTCACCATCCAGGGGGAGTAGAAAAGATATGGAACAGATAAGGTTTTAGTTGGGGGGGATGAGGGGTGGATGGGTGGGAGAAGGGAACTGGGATTGTCATGTAAAACAATCCTGTTTCTAATTCAAATAAAAGAAAGTTGGAAAAAATAAAAAGTATTTTTATCTATTTATTTTATTCTGCATGTGTGTGTTCATGCATGGACAACCCATAGAGTCAATCCTATTCTTCCATCGGATGCCAAGGAGAGAACTCAGGTCATCAGGTCTGGCAGCATGTGCCTTTATCTGCCAGGCCATCTCCTAATGCCAGGAGTGATCTTCTTCCCCCTTCTATCATCACTCTTATTTCTTGTCCCCACTCCTTGGCTATCCCTACGTTCACTCCTCCAGGCTCAGGCTGAGCTCCTTCTGAAGAGAGATTCTATTCACTGTCAGGGGTCCAGGACACCTAGGGTCCTTGCTTCTCCATTCCCAAGGCTCTACTTAGAGAATGTGTGCCTGATGTACTTCAGTGGAGGCTGCCCCTGTTATGTGCACACAGTGAGCAACGGGCGAGTAGAGGATGTCAGGTCTTCCAAGTCCCCACTTCTCCACAGGCATGGTTACTCTCTCCCCAAAGCATTGTTGACAGTTTCTAAGACCAGACATTGAATCATCCCCCAAATCCAAGTTCTTCTGATGAAAATGATTTCCTTGAAAAAAAACAAAAAACAAAAAACAAAACATAAAGCCTTCCTGCCAGGCAAACAGCATTTTAGCATTGTGCATTTGTTCTGATTTTTTGCAATCCTAGACCCCTGCACCAGAGAAAGCAAATCCTCTAGCTGTTTGATCTTCACAATCCTTCAATTATCTCTCTGGTCCCCTTCTGCTGTCACTTAGAGCAAATATGTATCTGCCCATGAAAGACAAGCCAGCTTTCTTCTAATCATGTTAGGATGCTTGGCTAAATGCCTCCCAGCCTGGGCTCATCCCTCTCACACACGCAGCCCAGTCGCCAGGACTTAATCCAGGTACAGACCCCACTGGGTACCCACATCACCTTCCACTCAGGTGCTCACAGTCCTCCACTCTTCCCAGGCAGGCACGGGACACGTAAAGTGCCGTCATCCCCACCCAAGCCGTCATCCCCACCCAAACACAATTGCTCTGCCTGATTGGAAAAGGACACTACAACTTGAATGCTAACCGTTGGCTGCCTTTTCCTCAAGCTTTCTCCGAGCTTCCACCTAAAGGTGTCACGCTCTCAGCAGGTACTGTGGTTTTCGTGGAAGAACTGTTTTCTAGGTAAGACCTTTGGATTTAAAACGCTATAGGACGTGTTTGCATCTTTCCTTCTTGGGAGTCTCTTGTGAAGCAACCTGAACTGGGGATGCAAGGGAGACACAAAGCTGTGAGTTTGGTTTTACTTCTTTACATGCATGCATACGTGTGTGTGTGTGTGTGTGTGTGTGTGTGTGTGTGTGTGTGTGTGTGTGTGTGTGTGTGTGCACGTGTGTGCTCGAATGTTAGTGTGTATGGGAACATGTGCCTGACAGTGAGTACACACACGTGTACTCTTATGTGTTCAGGGGTCAGTCTTGGGTAGCAGTCTTAGCAAAGCCTGGAACTTGCCAATTAATTTAGCATGGCTGACCAACAAGCCTCATGTCTCCACTTTCCCAGCACTGGGACTGTAAATATGCACCACCATGTCTAGCTTCATTACATGGATTCAGGGAGATCAAACCCAGGTCCTCCTCCCTGCAAGCCATGCACTGTAGCAACTGAGCCATCTCCCTAGCCCACAACTTTACTTATTAATGAAGGAAAAGAAGAAGAACTCCTGGGACTTGGTTCACCAGGACAACACACAGCATTCACCCCCCAGGCAGCCCCGAGGGCATTGGCTGCACTCAGCCCCAGGCCCCTGTCCTTCTGAATGACAATAGGAGTTTAAGCTACCAGGTGGATGCAGACCCATGCAGCAGCACCTGCTTTTTAAATAAGATCATATGGAAACATGGTCCAAAATACTAAAATGTGCATGAGATTGACAGTTTAGGGTCCAGAACTTCTTTTGTGACTTCCTGGGTTCAACCCGGCTCTCCTACCTTGGCTTCTTAATCTCCCTGTGAGGAAGAAACTGGTCAGAATTCCAGGGCTTTCTGTAAATCCTAAAAGTGGGTCAGATTGACCTTTGTAAATGCAAACATTGATATACTTACACACATACATATGTACACACATATGTACACACACACACACACACACACCACAAAACATATTGTGAATTCCTAAATCTGTTTTTAAGCCAAAGATAAAGAAGAAACTAAATTAAAGAGAAGATCAAATTTTAAATGTGTCATGGTTTTGATTTTGTTACTCTTGTTGTTTGTCTATTTGTTTTTCTCAGAGTGGGGCATCCAGACACTGGACAGCGAGGAAACCAGAGCCAAGCTGAGGTTGCTGCTTGCCGTGAGTGTGCCTGTGGAATTCAAGATCTGCCGGGGACCCAGACTCACCCCCAGTAGATACTTAGATGGCAGCATTCTAGCTGACCTGGATTGCCACCTGCATGCACCCCAACATGAAGTGGGACCCCCTCAGAAGACTCCCTGGAGGGAGTGCACAGCACAGGGAAAGAAGCAAAGGGCTTTCTCGTGAGAGGCTGCCAAGCAGATCTTGGAGGGTGAGGAAGAGTATATATGGCTTAGCAAACAGGTACAGAGCCTGATTCAATTTAAATTTAAAACATCACAACACTGAGACTTAAGGCTCCTTTCCCAAAACCGTCCCCCATATGCCTGCTCAGCTCTGCCCTTGACAACATCGGACCTCAGTAAAGAGCTGTCTGGACCCCAGGCCTCACCCCATCCCACCAACCCAGAGAGGCCAGAGTCTGTCTCCTTTGCCTACCCTTGCACACCCAAAGATGGAGATTTCTGATTTCTTTCTGCCCCTTGACTCTATTCTTTCCTTCTCTATGTGTATCATAACTGTTGTCACTGTGTATTTGATAATTCATGACCTGCTTAGTGTGCCTTGTTTTGTGACCCTGTGAGCACCGAGTCCCCTTTGGAGCCTCGGGGAGTCTCGATAGGTCTCTGGCTGAGTGGACACTCTTGCTCATACTGCAGTTCCTTCTCTTGGGAAGGCTGAGGAAGCCGTGGCAAGCTGGTCCAGGAATTCCCTTGGTTTTAAGTGCAAAATATGGTCCGTACCTGTGGTCTAATTGTCCAGGCTAAGTGGCTATCTCCTGGGATGACCAAACATGCTCTTTTAGCCTAGCTAACCGAACTAAGGCCCCAGGCCCCCGAGGCTCCTGTGGATAGATGGTGCAACTCCATTAGCAGAGTCACCTCCTGCCCTTTCTTCTCACCTGGGCCCTTGTCACCTGTGTCCAAACCTCTCTGTTCCCAGAGGCCCTTGCCTGTCTCTTCCAGCACCAGCAAATGATTAGGAGGTCAAACAGCTGTCTTCTTACTGCACCAAACCTTCTAGGTAAGGACTCTAATGGGAATTTCCACACACCCAGAAAAAAAAAATCGTGTCATGTAATACATGAGAAACACTTGAGTACCAGGCGTTTCCAGCTCAATTTCCTGACTCTGTGGAAGGCTTTAACGTGTGACATGACCACCAGAACTTGCCCTCTTGTCACGTCTTGTCTGGTGGTCATAACGTGATCACCAGAACTTGTCTTCTTGTTGTAGAGTAAGAGGATAAGTCTTAGCCTTGCTGCCAAGAGATGAGGGACATGTTGATCCCCTGGCACTACACCTTACACAGACATGGGGATACAGAGCAAAGGTTGCTGTTGCTATGCCAAATGCCACACATGTCTCCAGAAATTGACACCCCAAGCCTATCAGAGACCCATCATACATCCACTGTGGGTGTGGTCTTTGCTGTGGCTATTGGGATTGGGGTGCCTGGTGCTTAGCCTTACAGAAGGTAAGGCCTGGGGAGATGGCAAGACCAGATTTTTCATGTTAAATAAATGCTGTGGGCAAAAGAGGCAGACAGTCCATACTAAAGGAAGAGCCAGCCTGCTAACGGTGGCAACTCAGAGAGTATGGAGCCATTTCCCCAAGCAAGAAACGAGGGAGTTTGTGGTGGATTTTGATGCCAAAAGACCACATCCGATCATTGCCTCTACCAGGGAAGACCTAGTTGCAGCTCCTAAGAATGGCATTTGCTTCTTGGTTAATACATACACAGGCCACCCTCATGCCCATCACTCCTTCCACAGAACTACAAAATTTACCGCAAACTGTGTGTAACCAGCTTTGAAATTTTAGTCAGAAGTAATCATTGCAATTTAAATTACATAAATAAAAAGGATCATTACTATAAAGTCATTAAGAATTCCTCAAACAAAATGCAGAAAGAAAAGGAAATATGAACTGCGCAACCTCTGTATCTCCTTCATGGTCTCTCTCTCTCTCTCTTTCTGTTTCTGTAACCCAGGGCTGCTACCTCCAGGGAGCATCTATTTCTTACCCTTATGAGTGTGACAGAGCAGGTGTGTGTGTGTGTGGAGGTGGGATGTCCACCTGGGAGAGGGCAATGGTCCCTGAAGCAGAAGTTGTGGCTCTATCACCTGTAATCTGCTCCCCAAAAGGGCTTCAAAGGCTACAGTGTAGATATTGTTTACCAAGAGAGGCAGAGTGCACAGGGTAAGTGATTTTGGAAGAAAAGGCCACCTCAGGCACATGTCATCCCAATTACAGTTTGACATTTGGTGGCAGTATTTGGTGTCTGGTGAAGCCAGAGAGAAAGGGTGGCCCACTTTGGCCAATTTTCAGTCACCTGGGATAAAGATAGGTCAGTGGGTAGTTGTCTCCACGTGAGAGGTTGTGAGGGTAAGAACAAGGCAGGAGAATTTCAACACCAGTTTCAAAACACGGGCCACAGGGGCTCTTCTCAGGCCAGCTGATTCCCGGGTGAATCTCTAGAGTAAAGGGATTTAGAGACGAGATCTCATTACTCATTTTGCTAAAAACCCACCTGTGAACACAGAAAAGCAATGCTCTCTGGGATTTGGGGGTGGAGGCGGCTGTGTGCTCAGGTGGAGATAGCTTAACCTAATCAGCCACTTGACTTTTGGGCTTCTGGAAAAATCAGAGGAGTTCTTCTGCCACAGGGACTGTGGTTACAGAGGGAGCCTGAACCCCAGGCTAGCCAATGGTCATCCCAGATCACATTA
This sequence comes from Cricetulus griseus, assembly GCF_003668045.3. NCBI lineage: Eukaryota > Metazoa > Chordata > Mammalia > Rodentia > Cricetidae > Cricetulus > Cricetulus griseus. The sequence goes on from NC_048598.1 coordinate 187,790,442, forward strand.
CAATACCTGGGTGGGTGGTGAGAAACAGATAACAATGAACCCTGACTAGGTGGAGTTCAGAGGCAGGAGACCCTGGATCGGTATGTGGGCCAGGCCTCTGTTAGGACTTCCTGTGACAGAGGAGTTGATGAGCTCTTGTCATGTGGACACCCTGACTTCAAATGATCCTGGTGAAGAGGCTCACTGGTGTCATCATGGCATGATTCCAAGATGCTACTTCCTGTCGTATAGGCCAGTGTTGTCCCAATGATCACGCTCTCAGAAGCCGTGTCTGGACATTTCAGCTCTCCTCTGGCTGTCCATATCCTCACCCTCACATCTTGCCCTTCCTCTATCTGTGGACAAGAAAAAATCTATTTTGATGTTGCCATCTTTTACTGAACCTTCATTGTGGTCCCCAATGGTCCCTCACTCTGGGCATGTGCACCTCTCTCTGATTCCCTCCTCTGAATGTTGCCTGGGCATGGTAACTTAATGGTGGGGGTATTATGTCCTGGAGGTGATAATGGGTGGTAACTTGCCTCTGGCTTGTTCTCACCTGTCCCACAATTCCCTGGCTTGACTGGAAAAAGCAAGCTTCCATGTCAGGGGGCTCCTTGTGGAATATGCACTGCAACTGACCAATGGGAATTATGGGCAAGCTGCCCCACAGATTGAACTGTGGCCATGACTCTGCTTCCTGCTTCTGGGATTTGGTAATGGCCAATACTGTGCATCAGTAGCCCCAAGGAGATAAGGAAAGCACACATCTAAGTGTGTCTGCCATGGGAATTCCAGATGGGAGTAACTAGGGCGAGGCGATCTCTCCTGGATACGGGGACGTGTCCTGCTGTAGACAGGCAGCCCCAGTGGAGCACACAAGAGAGAAACATGATGTTAAAGGCATGGTTTGCTTTGTGTCCATACCTCTGTGAGCAAAACACAGCACTCCACCAAGATCTGAGACACTGCAGGTCCAGAACCAGCTGACCATGGACTGAAAGTCCTGGGTGGATCTGAGGAGCAAAGTGCTGGTCAGGCTGGGCCCCTCAAAGAGAATCTAGAGGAGAACCCACTCACCGTGTTTTCCAGAATTTTTTCTTTCTCCGGTTCATGGCCCCTTCCATGAGGTGCGTCACGCTGACCTTGACCTCTGCTTCCATTATCACCTGACTCCTGACACCTGATTTGACCTCCTCTCTCATTCCCCTCTAAGGACCTCTCTTACGATGACATGGAGGCCATCTGGGTGGCCCAGAATCATCTCCCATCTCCCAGTCCACGGTTTGCATCTGAAAACTCCCTTTTTCCCACGTGTTCACATGCTCATTAGGACCACAGAAGAGAAACTGGATGGCTTTGGGTGGCGATTCTGTCTACCACACAAATCCATGCACATATGGTGTGGGTGTGATCACTCAATTTTGTTTCACCCAAGTCTGGGCTGATTTTTAAGGGGAAAGTCTCAAATCTGAAGAACCTCCTCCTCTAGCCCATGTGTATGGGCGCAGCTTGTAACTTTATCCGCATGCTAGAATCAATTGGGGCATACACACACATATACTCTCCACCCTTCCTTTCCCTGTCTCTCTTCCCTCCCCCTTCTGCCTCTTGCTCTCTCTCTCTCTCTCTCTCTCCTCTCTCTCTCTCTCTCTCTCCTCTCTCTCTCTCTCTCTCTCTCTCTCTCTCTCTCTCCTCTCCCCATCTCCCCCCTCTCTGTCATCTGAATAGATAGAACCTAGCATCATCCTTCCCAACTTGGACTCTCATCAGCACCACTCTTTCTATGGGCTTTCTCTTTCTCCCACTCTGTTCCCCCAGCTGCGCAGCCATTGGAAGGTCTTTGGTTATCTCTGCTCTTCGTGTCACCAACCCTCGGCTTGAGCTGAAGAACTCCTCCTTTGCAGAGTCCAATCAGGCGTCACCCTTACCAAACCTGAAGTACAAGGCAGCTTGGGGACCATGAAAGCTTTGTGTCATGGTCCAGATCATAGCAGTCTCTGACACCTGGCTGTGAGTAAGGAAAGGCTCCAATGGAAGGCTATCAGCTCCCACCTGGGAGGACACCAAGGAAGATGGACATGGAGCCAAGTGGTCAGCGGGTATATGAATGGCTTATTTTTCCCTTGAGAAGGATCAGTATTATGTGAGCAACACAAATACTTGCAGCATCTTGAGAAAGTAATTCATATTTAGTCGATTTCAGTTTTGTGTATTGACTAGAAAGGAGAAAAAAGGAGGGGGAGAAAAGATGGGGTGAGAGGGAAGGGGAAGGGGGCGGAGAAGAGCAAGGTGGCAACAGGAGGAGAAGGGAGGGGAAGGCAGTAAACAGGAAAGGGAGGGGAAAGAGGAGAGAGAACAAAAAGGAAGGAGAAGGGAGGTGGGTGGCCAGGCTCTGGCATGGACCACATGCCCACAGACAGCTCTGGATCCCAGGGGTGGGATTGTTCTAGAATTCCAGTAGAGGAGACACGTGAGCCAAAGTCAGGCCACAGTATTGAGGCTTTTCAGTCTGTCATCTCTCCAGCCCACACCCACATCAGGGGTGGGAGGAGGGGGCCTGTCATGCAGGCTCTGGGTGGATACTTGTCAGGCACAGAGGAAAAGCCACTTCTTTCTTCCCTGCCCTTCTCACACGCTGGGCAGGAGCCTTACATTTTCTTGGCTGTGAAGGCCCTCTGTGTTTCTTGGCAGCACAAGTTCCTGGAGCACAGCCCCTTCCTGAGTCAGAGAGCAGAAGTGAGAGCTTGCGGGCCTTGCTGGCAGTTGGGTGCCTGCTCCAGCCCCATGCGCGGGGGAGGTTTGCTTCCCACGCGGAGGGATTTTTGCTTTTTCCTTGTCCACCTGAGGTGAACTCTTTCCTGAGTACCCAACAGCACACGCTCCAGCCTGTTCCTGTGAGCTTTGTCTTCCTGCTCCATCATCAGTGGAGATTAGCCACATACTCCATGGACAGTCAGAGTGTTCGGGACTTTGTGGTATTCCAGTATCTTCCTCTGCCTTTCCTATGTGCACGGTGAGAGCTTCCTCAGTATCCCACAAGATCTGAGCCCAAGGTCATCCAATGCGGCCTCTATTGTTGGGCTAGAATCTACTAAACCACACCCAGGGGGCAAAGCCAGTATCTGGTTGTCTCCAAATTCATGGGCTTCTTTGGTTTGTCTTCAAACCCAGCCACTGAGGTAAGAGTGCCTCCCAGCCCAGCCCTGGTCCATCCTAGCTTTTCTATCTCTAGGGAGTCATTTCACCTTTCGGAGTGGCAGGTTCTCTGCTGCTGAGGTGAGGTGATGCTCACACCAGGGTACCTCTAAGGCTCTTCAGATCTGGTGCACTAACCTCCTAGCATGCCTCCCTCTGTTTGAGATCTCACTGGGATGACAAGCACTCTCACTGTCATACAGACAGGTAGGTGAGTTTGGGGACTGCAGTTCTGACTCACGTGGTAGAGCATTGGTGTAAATTGTCTGCAGGAATCCCAGTTTCCGGTTATACATTCCCTGGATCAAACTCTGCCAGCTTTTTGCATAGGGATGGCCCATTCTGGTGGCCACAGCCTTGCTCTCAAGTATTCTGTCCCATCACCACACTCTCTGTCAGATCATGTTTCTTGATTTTTGATTCAGAAAATATGGTCAGCATATGGTAAGCGAATTACCACCACTGTGGGCTGTGGGGCTTCTCTAGCCTCCCACGAAAGCCCTCGTCTTGCTCTCCCAGGCAGATGGGTGCCTCTGTTCTGGTTTCCTGTGCCTGTCATCACAACTCCTGTGATCTAGCATGTCCATACTTGTGTCCTGGGATGGACATGTGACTCCCTCAGGCAGGGACAGTGCGTGTTTCATCTCTATGTTCCTGGCACCAATTCCAAAGTTCTCTAAACTAAAAGCATTTTTTTTCTCCAAGAGTCTTTTATGTTACACTGCGGAAGCTCTCTTGAACACTTGAAGCATACATTAAAAGTTATAATCTTTTAAAATAGAAGTGGGGACATTAGTATCCAGAGAAGAACTTACGTATTTACTTTGTCTTTTACTCACACTGCTCTCCCTCTGTTCCCTTTCGTCCCCTGGCATTCCTCTTCTCCTCTTCTCTCCACAACCCTCTCTTTCTCCCTTCCCTCCCTCCTGTTGTCCTTTCAGATGTCCTAGGGACTCATAACTTACATACACCAGTTACTAGACAGGATTATTCCCTGAAGGGAATCTGCAGTTCTGTCAACTCACAGCCAGTGAAAGATAACACAAACTGAGAAACAGCCATCACAAACCTGTCCCTTATTGAGGGCCATTTCTGCAGCCGTGTAACCCTTCACACATACAAAGCCAGACTGTAAATGCTCAATTATTTTACGTACTTAGGAAGCAAAACGTCCCTTTATCAAAAGGCTAGTGGGGAAAGAAATCTGTCTCCATAGGCTTTGAAAATAACCCCAGTCGCCTCATATTCATTGCTGTTAGTTGCTTTTAGTACTGGATCCCTCCTTTAGTTCCCGATCCTTCCAGGTCTTTCTTGACACGAGATCACCAATCCGTTCTCTAACTGAGCTTTCACAGTGATAGCCATGCTGAACTTAATGTTGTCAGCACCTTCTAATTATTTCTGCTTTCTAGTGTGCCATTCAAGACCTCCTAGGGTTTGACCACCATCTATCATTTGACACCTCAGCTCTTTAAAATATCCATATGCCAACACCTTTTACTCCAGAAAGTGCAGACGTACAGTCATTTCAACTATTGCTGGCTCCTAAAAATAACCCAGCTCACTTATATACACTTCTGAGTCTTTGCATAAATTCTGTCTTCTACCTGGGGTATGTTTCCATCGTCAGTTACCTTAGCAACCTGTCTGTCTTCTGGGGTATTGGTTGATTTTTCTCTGACTATGACGGCGTCTTTCAGCTAGTCTAGAAGATGATAGTGTTGATGATGATGATGGCAATGGCAGAGAGGCTGAAGGTGATGGTGGTGATGTGAAGGTGGTGATTGTGAACATGGTATCAGATTGCAGTGATAATGCTGGTGGCGATGGTGATGGCAGTGGTCACGGCGGTGGTTCTAAGGATGGTAGTGATAATGATGAGATAGATAGTGACGGTGGTGATGATGGTGATGAGGGCAATGGTCTAGCATGGCAATGCTGGTGATGGGAATAGTGAATGATGGTGAGGAGATAACCATCAGAACATCACAGTACTCCCATAGTCCATTGGGTATCACTGCTGGGCTAGGTACTATGTGCTTTGTAGACTTTCCTAGATATTATACTTTATGGTAGGAAAAAAAAAAACCCAACTCAGAAATATTTGGAGAATAAAATTAAGCCCACAGACAAACAGCTCACCTGCCTCAAATTTGCAACCTACTTTTCATCTGACCTAAAAGCCATGGCCCATATATAGTCCCCATTAACCTTCCAGCTGGCTTCTGACACATGGTAGGCGTGAAAGCACTTTGATAGGTGGCGGACTCGAAATTGCTCTTTCATGGCACCGTAGGGCCATTTCTGGGAAAAAGCCACACCTTCTACTAGAATCTCTTAACTCTTAACTCTCACTGTAATGGGGGTGGGGGTGGGCTCTTGGGATCTCCAAGCAAAATAATTGGCCCAGGCTTTCCTTCTGGCTGGAGCTTAAGCAGAACCCTCCAAGATTCAAAGCTTCTAGGGTCTGGGCTGGTGTAAAAACCTGTAGATCTCACCAGAGGATGAGAAGATTGAGTCTGACTTAAACCTAACCAAGCCAAGCCAACCTGAAAGAGGCACTTTTACTGTTTGGCTTAAAGAACAAATTTAGCTGCATGAGAATCTCATCTGGAGGTTAGCATTTAAAGATGCACAAAAAAGCAGCCTGTTGAAGAAGCCTGGTGCAGAGACTGAACTGACAAAATAAATAAACAGAAAAACAAAACCAACAATCAACAAGAGGCTGGGTAGATCTGCTCCATTTCTGTCACATAGTAGAATGCCCAATTATCATCTAGTCAGAGGATGGTTGTGTCCCCTCTCTAAGGAGTTCCCTAATATCTAGGGGTGATCTATTAACATCAAGAGGTCATGTTCATTGCTGCATCATTTCTGGTCCACTGTAGCTTTCTCTTGCCTCTCACTGTGGACTGAATAAGGCTCACCCAAAGGCCCAGCTTTGCCTATGAAAGTTGCAAAGACAGCAAGTAAAAAGATACCAGTTCATTACCTACCACAAGTAGGTGGCTTTGCTAAGAGAAATAGAAATTCTGATATTGGAATGTAAGTAGAGCCATAGATATAAGCCGTGGTTAAGCTATGGGTAGAAACAATGCTATTGTGTTTTAGGCTATGAGCAGTGTTGTGCTTCATTAGAAATTCAGAAAGAAGAAAGACTTTGGGCGGAAGAGCTGAAGTAAGTTGTGTGAACACTGGGAAGTGAAGAAAGCTGTTGAAAATAGAGCAAAGGGGGCATGGAAGTTCAAGGCTTGTGTGAACAGAGAAGTGAGTGATGAAGAATCAATAGTCAGGAAAGAAAGGTCATGGAGTAGGGGTTGTATACCAAGCATCTTCCTACTGCCTCTCACCCCATAGTGCAGTATTTATTGTCCATGTGGCCTTCACTCTTCTGGCTCATGAAATCCTATAATATAAGATGTGAAGTTTTCCATCCTGTAGCTTCAGCATCTTCTTGAGGTGACACCAAGACCACTGTGACCCACAACAACTGAACAAAGACTAAAGCATTGGGTGACTGTGTGTATGAAACGTGTGATATGCCTTTCTGTTGTGTGTTTGAAACACGTGACCTGTTCTGCTAGGTGTATGAAACGTGATCTGTTCCACCTATGCTACACACATCATCATCTCCCCATCCCTCTTGCTCATCTGATGAGAGCCAGGGTGAGGGCCAGCCTAGAGCAGTGTATGTGGCGTGGATGTTGACCATTAGTTGGCCAGACCTTCATCCTGGCTCATTTATCTGCTGTGTGTTATAGTGTGGGTGGATGCTCGGTTTAGACTTACTTCAGTCATTCACCTAGAAAGAGATCAGGTTGCTGGGTTAAGGAAACCATATTGACATTGACCATTAGTAGGCATCCTCTGGATATGTGGCTGTGATTGCCTCCAGATTGGGTGCACTGGTGCTGTGGCAGCCACTTATGAAAGAAGTCAGAAAAGCCATCATGAATTAGAAGCTGGTTTCTAGTACTGATTGGAGTCCTTCATTGGTGACAATGATAATAATCACATTTCCCCTACACTGGTTCTCCGCTAAGTGCCTAAAGTATGCAATTACTATGTTGAGTGATCTAGTCGTCTGACATGGCTCCTCACACCCAACCCCAGCCACATAGATACTGCAGAATGGAGAGAAGGGAGAGCCAGGGCATGGTTCAAGGCCACATAACAAAGAAATGGCTGCAAAGCCCAAGTCTAGTTTTAGCATTCCCTTGACTGCTTTCTGCCCGGCAGCAATTTAAGAGACTCTCCAGAGATCTCCAGACAGAACTCCTGACCCTAGCAGGAGTGAATTTTGGTATCCAGCAGTTGTTCCCTGTTCCCACTGGCTATTGGTTGCAATGAACCCTTTCAAAGGTCTGGTGCGTTATCTGACCTTAGTCTGTCTGGCAATGTTGTCTGGCTCAAAGGAGGTACACATGAAAAAATTAGAACTGGCAAGTATCTCTCCGTAGATGGGCAGAGATGCAAATTGGCTAAATGACATACATTCTCTTCCTCTATGTCCTGCACCTGCTGGCCAGCTTCCACCAAACTTCCAGTGATACAAGGAAAGGAAGATGACACACCATGCTCTTCTCTTTTGGCCATACCCAATTGAAAATTTCTCACCAAGTTTTTGTGTGGGCCTGTCTAGATGTGTCCAATATGATTCCTAAACACCAGAATCCTATGTGACTGTATATGATCTGGACCATGACATAAAAACAGAAGGGGAGTTTTGGACTAGAGGGAGGGTGTGAGAAGTGAATATGGTCAAAGCATGAGATACATGAATTGTCTTTATGAAAGTCAGCACTATGTACAATAAATATGCACCAATATAAAATTGTAATAGATTTAAAAATTCAGAATCCCTTACAGTAGGAATGAATATTTCCATGGATTTCCTATGGATTTCTATTTGTGTGGAATAGATTATCAAAGACAGTAGGCTGAAGTCAACAATAAACTCAAGAGTGACAACCCGCAGACCTGAGAGGGGCAGCCCTTGGAGAAAGACTCTGTACTGCCCCAGACTCTGGTTTTGCTGTGTTGTCCTAGCCATGCCCTTTTATCTGTGTGGACCTGACTTAGTGCACACACAAGGGGGAACCTAGTTTTTTACTTAGGGAGCGAATATCCTATTGAACTATTCAAAACCGAAAGTATTGCAGGTGAGTTTATTGGTTTTGATCCAAACTATGAATGTGCTTTCAAAATCATTGTAGACTTGGTATAAGTAACTCTGGAACCTCACTTCTCTCTCCTCCATCCCCCTTCTTGCCTTCTCTGTCTCTCTGTCTTTCCCTCTCTTCCCCTCCCTTCCTCTCTCTCTCTCAAATAAAATGAAAAAGTGAACGAGGGCCAGTGAGATGGATCATTAGGTAAAAGTAGGGACTGCCAAGTCTAATGACTTGAGTTCAATGCCTGGACTCCATTTCCTGAAAGGAGTGAATGGACTTGAATGGACTCCTCCTGCAAATTATATTCTGGCCACCTCAGGTGTGTTACAGATGCTCATACACAAGAGAGAGAAAGAGAGGGGGGACAGGGCTGAAGTGATACTGTAGTCCTTACACAAGACACTGGGTTCTATTCCCAGCACCCCATTTTTTAAAAAAGAAAATCAGCCATTATTCACCCCAAATAAGAAGACTGTCCCTGCAGAGCAGAGGTGAGGGGAGCCCACATACACACTACAGGACTGATCACTTAGGCTTCCCAGATGATCTCAGCAGATTAAACACCTTCATTTTATTTTCAGTGGTCAGTGAATCAGAACATAATCTCGTCCCAGTGGATCTGAGATATCTAAAATAGTATTTGAACGATGAGGTAAGCAAGATCTTGAGAGTTTCATCCCTGGGTGATACAGACATAAATGGCTTGCATCTTCACATCTGTTTGGTATTTTCAGCAATGAAAATCAATCCTCCTCTCCTCTGTTAAGGATTGAGTAGCATCAGGTCATCTAGACATCTTCCTCAATTGCTAGAATGCTATTGGAAGTTCCTGGGAAGACGTCTCATGTGAACCAGCCCATGAGCTACTGAAAAATAAGACCCAATGTAAACAACACACACAGAAAAGGCAAAGTGAACTGTTGGCTGGTCACTTTCTCTGCAGATGCTTAATTCTGCACTGATGGCCAGAACCATGACACAGCCTCAGCCTGAGGACCCTCCACTTCTGGTTCCCCCGTATGGAGTCTGCTCTTGCTCCAACACACAGAGACCCGCCCACCGTAGCTGGAGCAGTGATACTGTTTTAGTAAGGTGGAGCTTCCTTGCTGGGCCTGGGCATCTGCAAATGGCATTGAGTGATGTTCTCATGGGGTGGCTGCAAGCTGGAGTTCTGGGTGACTTCCAGACCTTTGGGACAAGGAAGTTCTTGGTACCAGGGATGTGGACTTTGTGTATCACATCTCTTGGCAAACACTGGGAAAGTGGAGGAGTGTGGGATTTGTAGTTGTGTTCTGTTGTTTTCCTGGATGCCATTGCATGGGTTTCCAAATGATCTCATCAGACATTTACTTTCAGTGGTTCAGTGAGGTGTCCTCTCTGGAGGTTGTGGTCCATGGCTTCTCCCTTCTTAATCAGGAGTCTTGCCATAAAGTCTGTGTCCTTTGTCATAAGGCATGACCACGGTCAAAGCCCTGTAGATGTGACCCCTGAGAAGGGTCACCATTCCATCTCATGCAGCCTCCTCTTCTTCCTCATGTCTGGCTTTCCCAGACTGCACTTCTCTGGTGGGAAGCTTGTTTCTGACCATTCTGTGGGGTGAATAGGAGTGGAGAAGGACAGGGGCTGGAGACACCAAGGTTTTAGCATCAGAGTGACCCTAGGGACTGGGATGGGATGGAGCTTCTGAGAGTCAGCTTGGGTGAAGAGACCCAGAAAGGCTCTGATCTTGGACTCAGTACCCTTGCCAAGACCTTTCCCAAGATACTCCAGGGCTGCCTGTATGTGACAGGATTGGGTCCCACACAGCTGAGCAGAGCTGGAGTCCCGGCTGACACATTCCTGGTCTCAGTTCGCTTTCCCTGCCTGGTTCCTATTAACACTGTGGGTTTCCAAGCTTTAATGGATACACTCTGGCTGCAAGTTAGGGCTGCCCAGGGCCGCCGGCTGCCAACCAGGTTGCATACAAATGAGACCTTCACAGCCCTGACACTGGGTTATTTATGAACTTCTTACAAACAATTAAGCAAAAGCAAACCTCCAAACCTTGGAAGGAAGGCGGCCGGACATATGCTGCTTTATTGGGGGACAGAAGTCAGGCAGATTGGAGGATGTGTTTGTTGGTAAACTTCGGCCTCCTTAATTCCATGCTATTAGTACTGCATCCAGTGGACCCACTAAGCTGGAGATACGGTCCTTGGCATCTTCATCATCTTGCTAGAGATGCCTTACAAAGACCAGTGTCCACTGCTGAGGGGGTGGGCTGGAATGGGTGCAGGGAGCAGGGCAGAGAACTGTCCTAAACTCCAGCCAAGATGACATCGGCTTGGCAAGCTGAGATACTTGGCCCCACAAGCACTTATCCTCACAACTGAAGGAAAAGACTCCCTGCCCACTCCCTCTCCTAGGATCTCTAGCCCTTTGTGGGAGTTAGCTTCCTTTAAGAACACCTTCTCAAGTCAGACCATTGGGTAACAGGGCAGAAGGCCCCTGCCAGGGAAGATGATGTCTGAGGATGAGAAGTCACTATGGTGTGGTCGTTTTGTTCAGGCCCCTGGGCACAGCACAGGGGTGCTTAAGGCTCCTATTTCTTTTGCAATAAATTTTGGACACTGTAGGTTGCCTCTGAGCCATGACCTTTGACATTATCACCTATATTCTATTTCCAAGGACGATTTTAGTCATCTATTTCTTTAATCGAAACATTGCATACAGTGTTCAGAGCTTTTAGAAACCATGTTTAATATTGTATACAATGATAAAGGACACGGGGTTTGGTAAAGCCCTACAAGCACAGTTTGTCTCTCATAAAGGCTAAATCTTATCAGAATAAACACTAGTCAAAGGAACATGGCGGGCCAGGGAAATGGCTGGAACAAGCATGAGGGCCTGAATTCAGTTCTTCAACACTGAAGTAAAAGCCAAGCATGATAGCACTGAGGAGGCGGCTACAAAAGGGCTGGCCCCTGGGGTTTGGTGGTAGCCAGCTTGGCCAACGAAATCTACAAGCTCCAGGTGTAGTGGAGATCCTGTCTCAAAAACATGGTGGAGACCTTTTGAGGAAGGCACTTGACATTGACTTCTGGCCTCCATAAACATGTGCGTGCCTACCTGGACAGATACCGGCACTTACCACACACACACACACACACACACACACACACACACACACACACACACACAGAAACAGGCACACACACATAGACACTTGCATTCATCCACCTCTCTCTCTCTCTCTCTCTCTCTCTCTCTCTCTCTCTCTCTCTCTCTCTCTCTCACACACACACACACACACACACACCACAAACACACAGGCACACACGCACTACACACATACACATAAACACAGAAGCACATAGGCACACACACATACATACACACACACAGAGGCACACAGGCAGATACACATACACCACACACACACACACACACACACACACACACACACACACACACACACAGAAACAGGCACACACAGGCACACTGAGAGATTCGGGGAGCACACAGGGTGGTAGACACTACAGACAAGCAGTGTGCATTCTCTGCAGAGGGAACAAGAGCCCAGCCCTATGTCTGTTCTTAGTATTTCCAGAAGAAACATCTTGCAGTGTTCTGAGTGAGGAGCAAGAGTTTTTCACGGCTAAAACAAATCAGGAAGACATTCCCGGTCAATTGAAGAGTGTGTGCAAGTTTCACCAGGGTGACCAAGGAGCTCACCTGAGGACATGGCTGGGCAGCAAGCTATGGATTCAGCATTGCACTAAGGAAGCAGCCCCTTGACTTGGAGGAAAGGGACTCCTTGTGGCTTTAACAAAGACATCAATGCATCTGGGGTGTGGATGTGAACTCCCTCTATGGTGGCAGTGAGGAGCATTAGGTGGAATACAGAGTATAGAATCAGCGAGATCATCTAGGAGGCTCCCACGAGAAGCCTTGAGACCGAGCAAGGAACAGCATAGTGTCATGGAGCAAGTGGACAGTCCAGGGATGTGACAGCCACCAACATGGGACACAGGGATCTAACGTGATGGGGGATGAGAGGTAGGAGGCGGTTGAAGATGCCTTCTGTCTCTGCAGCCAAGAAGATAGTGGTGCTGGGTGTTGACTGGAGCGTAGCTTCCATCCCTCGAATGCTTCTCTCTCCCTCATCCACCCTGCCCAAGCCACGGCTGTCAGTCACTGCAGCAGCAGGGCCCAAGAAGTCATTTGTACGCTGCTTGGCAATCTGGATCGCATCCATTGCTGCTTTCCTTTCATTTTGAGAGTAAATGAAAAAAACCAACTCCTCCGAATGCCAGATTTGTGTTCCTGTCTAAGGAGATTGTTTTTTCTTTTTTACATCTGTGTGTACATTAAACAGCACGAAGAAAGTCGCGAAACTCGAGGACTTTCCCCAAAAGTAAATCAATTTGCGGTTGAATGTGCTGTGGAATTTGTTTGCAAACCTACGAGAGCGAAGCGAGCTTAAAAAAGATGCCGTTGGATGAGACTGCAAAGTTCTGGAAAGTTCTTTGAACACATGTAAACATGATATGTGTAAGCAAATGTTTAACTCGCCTTTTTTACTTCTACAAATTATATTATGAAATCAGACGTCTGTGACTCCTTAAGAATGTCAAATCAGAGTATTCCTTCAAAACAGATAATTGCCTTGTGTTCCTCAGCTTCCAGGCTCTGGGCTCCGGAAGGCTGGATTTCCAGCCCCACAGTAACTAGGATCATGCTCCTGAAGCTGACTTACATGGTGCAGGTGGTGGGGGGAGGGTGACGCTCATGATCTCCATGAAACAGACACGGGGCCCTTGGACGGGAGTCCACCCCTTGCGCTTGCTCTCACCCAGGATACCAGATTGATGACGCTTTTCTTTCTTATCCTGCCCAGGATGGGCGAGCCTGGGGCTTGCCCCTGTCCCAGAGAAATGAGAGCTGGATATGCATTTTGAATCCATCTGGTAGCCTCGTGAGCGCTGCTTTAACTCTCTGATGGGGGCATCCAGATTTAAACTGCCCTCCTGGCACCAAAATGGATGGAATTCACCAGATCTGTGTTTGAGGGATCCTCTGACAGGAAGCCCAAGGCATAGCAAAAGCAGTGAGCTACAGTTGTGTAGCGAAGATAAGAGAGACACAGCACACATGTCAATATAAGTGCTCGAATATGCAATTAGCAGTCATTACCAGGCCCTTCCACTAAGGTTGCAGCCAGACCTGCAGAGATCCCACTCTGGAACAACTGCAGGCCATTCCAGGAGTTCTCGGCCCATTGAATATTGGGTAGCCTTTCTGCTGCTGCACCCCAAGGGCGCCTTTGTAACCCCAAAGCCCAGGCTTCACTCCTGTTTGTGCTAATAGCAGGGCATGTGTACTTCCAGGGGAGAGAGGACCCCATAGAGCTTCATATGCTAGCAGGCATTAATTTCATTCCTTGGGTGCAAAGCAATGTCAATGGAACCATTATCACGCATATGCTCCTGCTCGTGAGCCCAATTAAACCAAGGGGTTATTGTTGTCTCTCACCGTCCACAGCAGATGTGTGGATGATAGATTATGGGGTGCAGTTTCCAGTGTCATATTTTATTTATCCCCAATTTATTCCCAGAAAGGTTGTTTTACACTGAAAACAAGACCTCATTAAAATATAAATAAATGAAAGCCTATTCCTAATTTTAGAAAGGCAAACCTGTAGTTGTCCCTTTTGCAAAATCCAGAGGGGGGGTCTTACAAATCACCCTTAGAACTGCAATAAATATCCCAGTCACCTGGAGACATCTGTCACCAACAAATGACTCATTCCTTATCACATAAGGATGACACTGCCAATGATAAGTTCTAAATAAGTGAAACCTGGTGAGACAAAGTCTCTGCCCTCAAGGGGCTTACACTCATTGTCTGAACTCTCTCCTTTGCCACCCTGTCCCTCCCTGTCTCAGTCCCCCCTTCCTTTTTTTCTCTTGGTGCCTCTCTCTCTCTCCCCCCCCTCTCTCTCTCTCTCTCTCTCTCTCTCTCTTTCTCTCTCTCTCTCTCTTCCCCTACACCTCTCCCCTCCCCCATAATGCAGAGATTCAAAGATGTGTTTACAAATAGCCACGGCTTGTAGTGAAAATTTTTCTGGTACCCCAAGAAAGGAAGAGACTGACTCAGCAAGGTCACTCATTAACTCATAGAAAAGAAGAAAGAGAAGCTGGGATTGTGCCTCAAATTTCTGGCTTTTGAGGACTGAAAGGAGATGGTGAGCTAGGCTTCATCCTCCGTTGAAAGCAAGCAGCCCAAGACTCAGAGAAAGTGAGTCCTAACTGGGCATCTCCTGTGTCCTGTCCACCACTCTTTGGGCTGTGGGCACAGGAGAATGGCATTTGACTTCGTGTGACATTCAAGGGATAACCGTCACCATGTGTGGAGGAAGCATGTGACAATCTCAGCACTGCAGTGGGGTGCTGCTTATCCTCACTGACCAGTGCTCCAGTTTATAAGCCCCAAGTCTTCTGTGTCTCACAAGGATTAAATGGACTCTGGAGTTATGCAAGCCTGGACTGTAATGTTCATGGGCAAATAAGGGCTTCCCCTTTTTAGTACTCAGGTTTTATTTCTTTAAGATGGAAGTAGTAACACCCCCACCCCATGAGAACATGAGGGAGGAAGAGAGGATTCAGGAGGGCAAAACTCCTAGACTGCACATGGCCCCCCTCTCCATTACTGATTGATTCAATGAGATAGGACAAAGGAGCCCGTGTGTCTTCTCCTGGGACCACCCTATCTGCAAGATCCTCTTTGTCCTGGTTATCTGAAGTTCTGATAAAGGATCCTAAAGCAAAGAAAGAATGTGTCTGGAAAAGTATATATCCAACCATTGCTCCTTCAGTCCCCATGCCATCTCTCACAATGACTCATCACCTTTCAAGACTGTTCTGGAATTAGATGGCCCTGGAGTACTTCTGTTCCCCAAGGTCAAGGATATCACAAAGGGATCTTGCCACTTGTCCCAGAATAAGTGTTTACACAGTGGTAAGGGGCAGATGGTGCTATTGGAGGCTGATTCCTTCTCTAACCAGCTGTTAGTCAACCACTGCACAACACTGTAACACACTTTCCATCCTAGTGGTAGAGGTGCTTGGACAGTGTGAGGAGCTGTGGTGGATTCCCACACAAAGGTAAAAGGTCAGAACATCCTTTTTGTAAGTCCAAGTCTTAAAAAGAAGCTGCTTTGGACACCTTTGGCAAATTTGATGAAGCATTGTCAAGTGCTTGTATAGCAAAATGGCTCACAAGGTCTCTTTAGATCCAGGGGTTGTTGTGGGAGGTTTGTTCACACTGTGACTCAAGAGTACCAATAAAGCTAATTTTAAGAACACAGCGCCCACATTCCCAAAAGGTGGTGTTGGTTGTTTTTATTCATTTGGTGTATTATGGATGTTTGTCCTTTAGGGTGGGTGGTTGCAAGTTGTTACTGGGTATGGTCAGGGAAAAATTAACAAAGGAGGTTAGGTTTAGGGATCTTTTTCTGAAAAGAAAATATGTCTGCCATATAGGAATTATAGGATAAAAGGGTAGATTATTGAATGTACTTTTAAACAAAAAAAGCAGCTAGCAGTCTTAAATATTTTACATTGGTATGGAATTTTTTATATTGATACAAATTTAAGGGTTTTTAAAAAACTATATATATACATACATACATATATGTGTATGTATATGTATGTTTCTATTCTTGTTTATGGTATTGTACCTATTCACCTCATTTAACAATGTAATGAAAATTTCTGGTCCTTAAAAGTTATTATTACAAATTATTTGTGGTAATTAAGAAATTCAGATTAGTAGTCATCTAACAATCAAATTTGTGGCCATGTTAGGCATGTTTTCAGGGTCCAACAGAAATATATTTTAGATAGATAGATGGTCTTCAAACACTTCAGAGACCTACAGTATATGGCATTTAAGATGTGTTAGTGACATAGGTTTTTCATTATAGTGAGACATGTCTGCTCTTGGCAGCACCAATCTACTTCAGAGAAGATGGTGGGCATGGAAGAACCTCCATATGGAGTTTGCTTTCTTTGTGGCAAAGTTAACCAGTGGGCAAAGAAACTGCCATTGCCTGGACCACTGACAGTATGCTGTCCAAATTGGACAAGCAGGCCCCCAAAAAACTGATGACTGAACTTTCCCAAGACAAGGTAGGAGAGTCCTTCAAAATTCTTGCCTCACAGAAAAGTCTCTCAGACATTCTAGGCCTGTACACCAAAGATGGATGCCCCAACATTGCAGAGGAGCCTTGGGTGACTGTCCAGGCATCCAGATATCTCCATCATTTCTATAGTTTTGGAAGTTGCTTGCTATGCAGTTCCTGCTTACTCAGGTAATCTTGTATCCTCCTGAGGTCTTTGATGGGGTTGAAGTCTAGATGGTTACAGTTATAGTTTTCTTTGTCACCAAATTCAGAAAAGAAACTCACAAAAGAAGTGTAAAGCATATAAGTTTGATAAGAGAGATATAAAAGCTTACTTTGTTCATCTAAGAAAACATTTTGAGGTCTAAAAAGATAGTTTGGGGTGGGTAATATGTTAGGATAGAAAATTAATTAGTTATAAAACTTTGGATTCACCAAGATAGGATAGATAATGGAGTACTTTCTCTGAATTTGACAAATATAAATGGATTAGAAATTGTTAATGTATTTCTTACTTGATAATTGTTCTTACTGTACATAGTTTTACTTTGTTAAGCTTAAAACTGTCTCCTTTTTTAGTCAATATCTGATAAATGCTCATATTGTATATAATATTATTGTGTTAGAGTTAAAACCTTCCCTTTTTATTTAGACCAAAAGGGGAAATGTTGTTAGAGATTGTCCACACTGTCATTCTGAGACCCCTAATAAAGTTAAACCTTGAATCCAAGAGTAGAGTCTATATGTTTGGCAGGCCAGAATAAGCCATAGAGTTTTGGGCAGACTTAGATTAGAATAGAGAGACAGAAAGGAATAAGTAGGGGTTTAGAAAGATTTTTATAGGCTTTTCAATCTTGGAAAAGTGGAGAGTAGGGTCAGCCTATCATTTTCCACTGTTGTTTGGATTTATCAGTTTTTAATATCAATTTCTGACTCCCAAGTGTTTATTACTGCTAGAACAATTAAGGTAAATGTATTAATCAATATGCTGGGACCTCAGACTTAAGAGCTACAACGTAGACTCCTATAGACTTACATAAGCCAAAGGCTCCTGGGGCTTCTCTAGCAAGGGCAGTTGCCAACAGAAGCTCTGAGTAGGCCTTCCAGTCAACTTGCCACTACAACCTGGGTTTTATGATATTTTCACCTCATGGTTCCAGAGGGTTCAGTCCTTGGTTGCTTGGTACCATGTACTTGGGAAATACATTGCCTATCTGAGGTCTTTCTTCACCTCATGGAAGACAGGAAGCAGTGAAAGGGGACCACCTGTAAAGGTGCAATCCAGTGACTTACTTCCTGCAGTGAGGCTCCATCTTCTTAAGTTCTTAAGGCCACCAAAAAAGGAGCAGGGGGGCGGGCACCAATGGCTGGCGACTAAGTATACAAACATGAGCCTGAAGAAGTCATCGTATGTTCAAGTACTGAGAATGTTGAGGACTGTGTTCCTTACTGGGACAGGCTATACCCTCCACAGCAAAAGCGGAGGAGGCATTTCCAAATCACTGCATATAGCTCAGCTGGAATCAGAGGTGCAGAAGATAGAGAAGTGTTGGAGTGATTCTATCAGTGGATCTGTGATGTGTCTTTTCCTCACTATCAAAGTCGTCATCAGTGGCTCCAGAGTCTACGGCTGCGCTTGCCTTTTGTAAGCTGTCAGCAGAGTTACAGTCAAACAAAGAGCATTGAATGAGGAGCTGAAAGGAAAACACAGAAATATTATGTACTCATATTGCTTACTCAATTACATGTTAAGAAGAAACTTAAAATAAGACCATTTAAATCCCAGCCATGTGGGTTTGAGTGTTTGGGGATGGACTTCAAAGTTTCATGTAGTTTACAGTGCTGTTTCTAACAGACTCATGAACAGACCAAAAAATGAATTAGATAGTGTCTCTTTCTGTAGAGAACCCCATCTCTCTTACACACACACACACACACACACACACACACACACACACACACTCCATACATGGATATGCATTCAAGTGCATATACACAAATGCACCTATAAACGACAGAGTCACCACGTTTTCTGAAATAAAAGAATGATTCAAGGGTTGTTGTTTTCAGAAAACATGGTAACATTTTCCCATGATAAGAGGAATGGTCCTACAGCTAGCAGAATTATAGATTTGTTTCCTTTTTGCTTTATTGAGACAATGAGATGTGGATCATGACCTTAGTCCATTGTGGAAGCACATTGGCCAGGACTCCTAAGACTGGAAGAAACCATTCTGAGTGATGTAACCCAATTACAAAAAGACAAACATGATATGTACTCACTCATATGTGGATTTTAGACATAGAGTAAGGGATTACCAGCCTACAATCCAAACTGCCAGAGAAACTAGTAAACAAGGAGGACCCTAAAAGAGACAAACTTTGTCCCCTGGAGAAGGGGAAAGGGTCACGATCCCCTGAGCAAATTGAGAGCATGGGAAGAGGGGGAGAGAGCTACGAGAATGAGAAAGGAAGAAGAGGAGGGATGCAGAGGTCATGAGGGAGCAGAAAGGTTGAGTCAGGTGTAGATTAGAAGAAAGGATATGTGATAGGTAGGGTTTTAGTTGGGGTGTGTTAGGGGAGGAAGGGAGGGAGAAGGGACCTGGGATCGTCATGTAATCCAATCTTGTTTGTAATTCAAATAAAAAAAGAAAAAAATTCTTTATAACTTTAGTTTTAAAACTAGGGCTTTAGTTGCATACTATACATTTTAGAAATTTCATCTTAGTCATCAAGTATCATGAAATATCTTTACATTTCTCTCTGGATTTATTCTTCAATCTGATTATTTGAGTACATTGTTTATTATAATTTCAAAAAAAGACTCATCCTTGTGCTTCAAATATTTGTGTCTGTCTCGTTCCAATTCACATGCTAGGCTCCTACTCTCTGAGGCAATGGCCTTTGCATGGAATTAGATCCCA
Source organism: Cricetulus griseus (assembly GCF_003668045.3). Lineage (NCBI taxonomy): Eukaryota > Metazoa > Chordata > Mammalia > Rodentia > Cricetidae > Cricetulus > Cricetulus griseus. The sequence goes on from NC_048598.1 coordinate 187,809,878, forward strand.
AGGGCTTTGTTTCTGATGGATAGGTTAGCATGCTCATTGAAGGTGCTCCAGAGGCACATGTATTTGCATGCTTGGTCCCCTGCTCATGGAACAATTTGGGAAGGACTAGGAGGTATGGCTTTGTTGGAGGAGGTTTGTTATTAGGGGTGGGCTTTTAGGTTTCAAGTAAGCAAGCCATGACCTCCTCTACAGTGATCATGGACTCACCCTCTGAAACTGAAAGCCCCCACTAAATGCTTTCTTTTATGAGATATCTTGGTTATGGTGCCTCTTCACAGCTATAGAACAATAATCAAGACAGCACATTTTGAGAAGGTGCCATCCACAAACCAAGTGCAAGCTCTTGCCAGAGAGCAAAGCTTCTTCTGGAGCCTTCATCTTAGACTCCCAGGCTCTATAGCTGTTTATAAGACAAGGTGTTTCTGGTGTTGCATTATATAGACTCTAGAATAGACTCAGATATGCATATATGTGCTCAATGACTAGAGGCCTGGTGGGATGGCTGAACAGGTAAAGGGACTTGTCACTAAGCCTAAAGGGCTGACTTCTATCTCTGGGCTCCACACACAGGAGAAGAGAAGAGACTCCTGAAAGTTACGCTCTGACCTCCACACACATCCTGTGGTGTGTGTACAACCACATTCACACCCACCCAAGCATGCACACAAACCCCCCCCCACACACACACGCTCATACACACACACACACACACACACACACACACACACACACACACGCTCATACACACATACACACATGCTCACAGAGAGTAAATGAATAACTGCAAATGAATGGAATAGAGCAGAATCATAAAGCATAGATCACCTCTTTATTTTCCTCTTTGTGTTCTTTGCTTCTAATAATAATGTTATTAATTGTGCTGTTCCCCGAGCCTACCCACACGACCAAAGGCCAATTTAAGAGTGGGCCTTTCCAATGACTAGGCTCTCTGAGGCAAGGAAGGGATGAACTAACTTTGACTCCCAGAAAGCCTAGCTTCCTTTCCTTCCTGCCCCACCCATCTCCTTCCCAGCCCATTTTCTGAATCCCTGCTTGCACATCCATCTTCAAACACAGCCATTGGCCCCAGGAGCTGATGAGGCCTAGCCAGAGGGTCAGCTCTGCAGCTAGAGCCCAGGCATTCCCGGCGTTATAAAAAGAACTCTGTGGCTTGGATCTGCTGAGGCAATATTGCTCAACAGTTAGTGTAATCGTATTACAAGCACTTGTGCTAAAATCATATGCAGAAAGAAAATCACTCTGAATTGCAGCCATGGGAAGCAACAGAGAAAGATCCGAGAGTTATCAAAAGCCATGAAGAAATTTGGGTAGTGAAAAGTACTGATGCGCGCACACACAAACACACACACACACACACACACACACAAACAAACACGGGAGAGGGGGTGGGGGGCAGGGAAGAAAGAGAGCCCACAATGTACAGAGGACAGTCATGAACAAGCTCAAGGGTTGTCTAAAACTGTGTCTCTGTGTGTGTGTGTGTGTGTGTGTGTGTGTGTGTGTGTGTGTGTGTGTGTGTGTGTATGTCATAGGCTTCTTGGCAATGTCAGGACAGCGTTGTCAGTGACAGCCACCTCAACCTTGCCTGGAAGACTGGGGCAGAGCCACGCTCGGCTGATGGATTGGGAGACTGTGTATTTATTTATTAGCCAGGCTTTTGCCAGGGGAGACCTGGCAGATAGCCCCTTGCGAACCCATGGCTTTTTGGTGTGGTCTGGGTTTGCCTTGGCAGCAGAGGCTGCTATTTCACCCCTCCTGTGGTTGGGATTAAGTCTATCAAAACTTGGAGATTTCTTATAATGTCAGGAATGCAGATGAAAACTCAGCCTCCAGCAATGGCCCTTTTCTCCCTCCCGTATACAAAGGAGAATCAAACATTTTTTTAAAAAGTTTTTTTCTAATTTACTTTATTTTTTTAAGTGTGTATACCTGGAACCAACTTCAAACACTTTCAGATGGACGGATTTTTCTTGCAGGACATACGCATAAACCTGAAACCCTGCCTGGGTTTTCCATTTCCTCTCCAGAGCAGACATTGTCCGGGGGCCAGGAGAGGCTCAGTGGCGAACCATGGTTTGGGTGGTACCCAGAGAACAGCGAAGGTCTCGAGGCCTCAAGGTAACATAAGACTTGCAAGAGACACGTGCTGGAAGTTGCAGCGGTAGCTCCAAGGGTGATGGAAAAGTCCTCTGTGGGTTGTTTGTTCTATTTTATAATTTGTGGGGCAATGTCCTTTATTCTGTCCATCTTTCCATCTGTGACTGATTACAGCTCGCTTCTTCCAGCGTGGCTGGAAAGGGGAAGACCAATGTCAGAACAAACTGCCTGAGACCGCCTGGACCCCTGCAGGGAAGGGGCAGCCCTTGGCTGAGGAAAACAGGCCTGGTGTTAATTAGAGCCTGAGTGTGTTTTCCACCACAGTGGACTCTGGAGAGATCGCTTCTACTGTGAGCAATGCCATCCTTCACAAACGTTTTTCATTTTATTATTTCTGGTCCCAGAGTGGTGTTGTTATCCTGTCTGTGTTTGTTTGTTTGTTTGTTTAGAGACAGGCTCTCATGTAGTCCAGGCTGGCCTTGAATGTACTTTGTAGCCAAGACTGACCCCAAACTCCTGACCCCCACCCTTGTAAGCACCGAGAATATAGGAGTACACCACCACCCCCAGACCAACTTCCTCTTTGACCTTGACAAAAAAAAAAGCTCAAGCAAGCAGAAGGAGAAAAGAAAAAGAGAAAGGAAATAGGAGACTTTCCTTAACACACCATGATGCATAGTTTCAACCTCCTGAGCTCCTTTTTTTTTTTCTGTTTCTAAATATCATTTATAAATCATTTTCCCCTCCATGACTAGAAGGCTATTTCCATTTTTGTTTCATTTTCCCTCTGGATGTAAATGATTTTGTGTTTAGAGTTTTGGTAGCAGCCACTCAGCATGGTCCATCTCTCTGACTCCATCACATGGGCCAGTGTGGATTTCACAATGGTTTAAATTCACATCTGGGCTGCTGTGTGCTCAACACAAGCAGAGCATGGCTCAGTGTGCTGGTTGGAGAAGAACACCATATTTGTGGCAACTGCTTTCTGGATTTTATTATTACTTCTCCTGTTGTACATTTCTCAGTATTTGGTCTGGCTTAGGTTTAAAAAAAAAGTAGTGATTTCCTCTTAAATGATGTAATTTTATGAAAGACCAAAGCCTTTGCAATGTTGAATTTAGCAAGGGGAATTCCCGGTATTTATATGCGTGTTAACGGGAATATAAAAAGGACTCCAATTCTCCCACCAGGCAACTGTAACTTGTCACTTTATATACTTCCCCCCCCTTTCTTACCTACTTCTATTACCCTCTCTCTTCTTTCTTTTACAAATGTTTTAAAGGTGTTTGCAAAGTGCTGGAGTCTGGGTTCAGAATGTCATGAATAGAGGCTATCCAGAACAAGGCTTGATCTTGTAACATGGAATGATGACGACTATGTGACTGTAATTGAGCTTTGAGCCGGGAGCCACAGTGGGTTCTCAGGACAAAGGAGAGTCTCCACGTTGCTTGGATAATGTCTAGGGAAGGAAAGACAGACCATGCATTCCATCAGGAAGAACTGGTATTCTTCCAAAGTCATGAGAAATACCTTGATGATGCCAAGGTGGTTAGGATGAGAATGGTGGCCTGGGGGCTGAAGCTCCAACACAAGCAATGCAGCATCTTAGCTATGCAGCATCTTAGCAGGGGCCAGGACTTGAATTTCTGACATGGACAATGAGAAGAAGCCTGCTGGACTCCTGGGCATGGAGCAGTCTCGTAGGACTGTGCTGCGTCTTAGCACATTTCAGGGATGAAGCCTTTGTAAAAGTCTTGCTGAAGAGTCGAATTTTATTCTTTACAGCCAGGCACCATCTTTATCTTTAAAGCAAAGGCGTCCGTTGTGGTTAGCCACCACATCCAGCCACAGCTACTAGACCTGGCTGTTTGTGTTTGAATTCTGCTGCTATTCTTGGTGAGTGGTACGGCCTTAGGCAAGTCCTATGCCATCAACACATGAATGAACCTTTGCACGAGGCCCATGAATGTGCTCCTCTCTCCAGGTATTGAGGTGGTCAAACCCCATAGGGCAGAAGGTCAGCACCCTCGAAGGCATGATAGGCAGGACCATCTTGTGGCATTTACTTTAGTCACTGAGCAACTATCGAGTGGTGGCATGTGACTTTCCCACATGGACCTTGTCTCAGTGTCTGACTGGGTTGATGAGAATTCCCACAGGTAGCCACAGTGACCAGATGAAATTAAAAACCAGTCACGTTGACTACTGTGAGTGCTTGCACAGCTTATGCCCTTTAGATTACAAGACTCTTCTCCCTAGTTCTGGGAAATGATGCCAAGTGAATACAACTATTCTGTTTTGGACTCTTGAGAAGGTTTGGTACCCAAAGTGCTGAACATGATCCTGTCACCCGAAAAAAGTAAAGTACTAAGAGTAGAGACTTTCAGACAATGACCACAAAATTATGCTAGATAGTGCATCTCAGTGCAACTCCAGCAATGTCATCAGGAGCCTTGGTGAGTTGCATATAGGAACCAACATCGATAGGACATCAGTTACTACTTGATGTCCCCTAAAGTAGCAATCTGCATCTGTCACATAGAACACCCTCCCACTGTGGATTAATTATCCTAAGAGACTAATACCCCAAGAGAAATGTCCTTTCTAAGATAAAAACAATCTTCTCCCCTTGTTCTAGCACCACAAATGGCTCCCTGTAGAATAAGTTGGACATCATAGGGTGCCATACCAGTAGGCTCTCTCATGATCTAGCTCTCTTTGGCTTCTCCAGCCAGAAGCCATACTTTCCTATTTAAAACTTTTAGCCATGGCCTTCTGTCATATATTCAGGCTATAAGAGCAAGCTGGCCATTGCTCTTAGATGTGATTCTTCTATTTATCCAACTCCTATACACCTATCAACTCCTAACTCAGAAACCGTTTTCTTCTAGAAGTTGATGAAGAATGGTAATTTCCAGTGGCTCTCAGGAACCTCCTTGTAGGGGAAGCTGTAGCCACGCCTTCTTAGGGGCTGGCTACAGGAGTACCTGAGGGCTTGTGAGGGCGTGGTCAGAGTGAGTAGGGGGACTGCGTTTTCGGTTTCCGTCTCTCTTTGCTTCTTGCTGTACAGACTACCACCGGCTGGCTGGTTTGCTCTGTAAGTAAGGCTTTTCCCTATTAAATACCCTTATATTTCTACCTGACTCCGTATTGGTAATTTCTTACTATACCTCCTGATTTTCATTACTGGATTCAGAGACACCTGGTCCTGTGGACTGAGCAACTACAGAGCTCTCAGCCTCTCCGATGTGAGGCAACTGGTGCTGCTATTTCAACAAAGCTGACTTTATGTATTTTTATATAGCCATCTCAATCAATCAATCTATCATCTATCTTCTCTCACTGTCTATCATATATATATATATATATATATATATATATAATCTATCTGTCATCATCTATCTATCTATCTATCATCTGTCATCTCTACCTCTCCATCTTCGGAGTTCTACTTCTCTAGACAACCCTGATCAATACAAGTATTCTTAAGAAAAGTGTTTGTCACACACCTAAGAAATTTTAGAATAGAAACTAAGAAATAATTATCCAAGAATTCTGTCCTTGAAAATGTATGATGGAAGAACAAATCCAACAGGACTCACAGGAAGATGGGATTAAGAAAACCCGCGAAAGGGTGGAAAAGTCAACTAGAAGAAACCTAGAGAGAAGAGGAGATGATCTCAGAAGCCAGATTGCCAATTCACTTTCACCATGGAGAAAGCAGACAGATAGAACACTTCAAGACACAAGAAAATCTCTTCAGAACAAAACAATCTCTTCCCATTTGAAAGCCAGGCCATCTCCAGGAAGTGGGCACTGTGTCAGCTCAGAGCCAAGGGCATCTGCTCCTGTCAGTTTCAAACTTCAAAACAAACACAGCATCCTCTAAACACAGAGAAGAAAAACATTCAAATTCATGGCAGTGCAGTGAACCTTTAAGTTGGGATCCTGAAAACGGGAGGCAGACCAACAGTGACCTTGCTCAATAAGAGAAAATGGTACCCGATATGAAATTCTATCCATTAATCAAGTATAAGAGTGAATTAAATATACTTTCAGACATATACAAGTTCTAAGCATATATATTCCATGGACTGGTGCCTTAGGAAGCTTCTAGAAATTGTTCTCTAAGGCAATAAATTGTTAAAGCGATATCAGAGGAGATGGATACCTACTAACAGGAGAACGAAGAAGAAAAAAGAGAAATTTCAGGCTAAGAGGGAAGTAAAAAGTTTTGAAGTCAAATCTGAGCATCCAGGAAGCCTGGGAGACCAAGGAACCAAGAGGCTTTTCCACTGGTTACCAAGTGCCAGTGTTTGGCTGTTGTGAGTCATCTTACCATTGTTCAAAGATTAAAGAATTAAAAAAAATGAATCAGCAGTAACTATATAGAAAAATTAAGCAAACCAATTAACTATAATAGTTATTAACTCCAGGGGAAATAACTTCACTATCAGGAATGTTAATTATAGTGTGTTTCCAAGCTCAGCACACTATGGGGTTCAATATTTAACTTTTTCAAACACTTCTGACATGGGGGAAAAAAGGGAAAATTGTCTTAAAACTTCATAGAAAGTGTGTGTGGTGTGTGTTATAAGAAATCTAAACCAGCTTCTTCCATGGCAGGAAATGATACTGAAAAGAGAAAATCAATGTATTATCCTGTTTTAAATATTTACTTACTTGTTTTTTATTTTAGGAGCCCGAGTGTGTGTCTGATCCCCATGTGTTTGCAGGTGACCTCAGAGGACAGAGGATGGTACATAATCTCCTAGGACTGGAGATGCAGGTGGATCGTGAGCCATCCAGTGTGGGTACTGGGAACTGAACCTGGGTCTTCTACAGGGATATCAAGCACTTCTGACTTCTGAGCCATCTCCCCAGCCCACATTGTACTATCCTGCAGTATTCCTAGACTGACAGTTAAAAAACTGAAAACAAATATCAAAACCTGATGCCACTTTAGCTTTCAGCAAGTAAGAATCTGGAAGGTGGATTGGATAGATAAAAGAGCTCTCATTTTATCATAGTTATTGAGCTAGAATTTGATTTTATACATAATTCATATATCAAATTTATAAAAATTTCAGAAACTCAAACAAACAAATACCATGGATTAAGAACATGGTGATTTACCCCTTAACAGTCACAGGAGGTACCTGAATGACCTGCCATAATCTAAAGGGAGTAACAAAAGAAAAACTATAATTTATTTCCATGAACTGAGTCTCAATGGGAAGTTAGATAACAGATAGCCCCTAAACCAGAAGAACACTCATTGCTGTTTCCACAAATGAAGCCAAGGAAGGCTAAACCACACAACTCACAGGTAGGCAAGGTGGCATGGGGACCCAGGCTGTGACTCTTCTCCATGCCTGTTACTATATCCTGCACTGACTTTGGGGTTTGGTACTGGCTGTTTAAATGGTGAGTTATAATTGAATGGAAGAAAATTCCATAGAAAGAGATCCTGTTTATATTCTTGGAAGGTCTCTCTTCATTGCTTCTCCCATCCTGGGCTGCATCCAGCATGGCTCCAGATGGGCACTAGGAATGATAGGATAAAAGGATAGATTATTGAACCTACTTTTAAACTAAAAAGTAAAAATATAAAAAAACAACTAGTCTTAAATGTTTTACACTGCTATGGACTTTTGTATATTGAAACAAATTTAAGGCTATTTTTGTTAAAATGTATATATGTTTCTATTCTTATTTAAGGTATTTTTATACATTAATACAACTTCAAGGTTATTTTTGTTAAAACATACTGTACTAATCTTTCTACTCTTGTTTAAGGTAGTATATCTATGCACCTTATTAAATAATGTAATACAAATTTCTAGTCCTTGGAAGTTATTATTGCAAACTATTTATAAAAATAAAGAAATACAGGTTAGTCACCTGTAACAATCAAATTTGTAGTTATGTTAGGCAGGGCCAAAAAGATACACTTTAGATATATAGATGATTTTCAAACACTTCAGGGACCTGCAGAATATGGCATTTAAGATGTTTTAATAAAGTAAGGCTTTTCATTACAGTGAGACACATCTGTTCCTGGCAGCACCAATCTACTTCAAAGAAGATGATAGACTTTGAAGAAGCTCCATATAGAATTTGCTTTCAATGTGGCAAAGCTAGCCATTTGAGCAAGAAACTGCCCTTGCCTCGACAGCTGACCATTATGCTATCCAAACTGGACAAGCAAGACACAAAAGAAGGTGATGGCCTAACTTTGCCAAAACAAGGTAGGCGAGTCCTTCAAAATTCTTGCTTCACAGAAAAGTCAGTCAGATATTCTATGCCTGTATGCCAAAGACAGATGCCCCAACATTGCAGAGGAACTTTGGCTGACTGTCCAGGCAGCTAGCTGTTTCTGTCATTTCTATGATTTTGGAAGTTGCTTGCTCTGCACTTCCTGTATACTCGGGGAATATCATATTCTATTTGGGTCTCTGATGGGGTTGAAGACTAGATAGTTATAGTTACAGTTTTCGTTGTTACCAAATTCAGAAAAGGAACTCATAAAAGTGTCATAAAGCATGTAAGGTTGAGAGAAATGCTGCTTAAATTGGTGCCTTTGCAAAGGTCAGAGTCCCAGACACCATTAGTTCCCAAGAGTAGTATAGAGTAATTGAATTAGTAAAACCTTTCCTATCCCCCAAAATGTGAATGTAATGAACCTAAAGCGAAATGAGCTCCATTAATATCCAAAGAGATTAAATACACAATTTTGCTAGAATCACAAAGGTTTAGCAATGCATTTTTGTAACTGCTACAATATTAGGTGCTGATAGCAGATCAGTGTTTATGCCTAGTGTATGAATGGACTATAGGAGCCCATTCCACATCGATGGATACTCTCTTAGCTTAGACACCCGGGGGAGGGCCTAGTCCCTACCCCAGATGATGTGACAGACTTTGATGGAAGGCCCCATGGAAGGCCTCACCCTTCCTGGGGAGCAGAAAGGGGATGGGATGGGTGGTTGGTGCAGGGCATGGGAGGATGGGAGGGAGAGAGAACTGGGATTGATATGTAAAATAAGATTGTTTCTAATCTAAATAAAAAATAACTAAAGGGAAAAAGAAAATGCTTTGAGGTCTAAAAATATAGTTTTGGTTTGGTAATACAAGTTAGAATAGAAAGCAAACTAGGTATAAAATTTTGGACTCATCAATATAGGATAGATAATGAAATATTTTCTCCGAATATGCCAAATATAAATGGACTGAACATTGTAAACGCAATTCTTACTTAATAATTGTTCTAATTGTACATAGTTTTACTATGTTAGAATTAAATCCTTTCTTTTTTTATTAAGACAAAAGGGAGAAATATTGTGGAATGATCTTTTTGTACACTATGAAGATGTGTTTTTGTCAAGGTGCCTTCTGATTGGTTTAATTAAAAGCTAAATGTCCAATATCTAGACAAGAGGTATAGGCAGGACTTCTGAGCATCAACAGGATTCTGGGAAGAAGAGAAACAGATATGCCAGGAGACACAGAGAGAAAACAGGAGATGCAAGCCAGAAGAAAGGTAAAAAGCCACGAAGCAAAACGTAGATTAACATAAATGGGTTAAATTAAGTTATCAGAGCTAGTCAGGAGCAAACCTCAACCAAGTCCAAACTTTTACAATTATACATCTCTGTCATTACTTGGGGCTGGCGGTAGAAAAGAAAGTCCTGCTACAGGGCACTGCTAAGGTGTCCTTCCCAACTTTTACCTGTAGGTTAGTTTCTTCCTGAGAGGGACTACAGAGTGGCTCTCAGCATTATTTTTATATCATAGTTGTGACAAATGCCTCCCAATTTGCTGAAGGCTAATTAATATTTTTTATTTATTTGTTATCTTGCTTTTCTATAGAACAGACAGCTGGCAGTAGTCTCATTGATTAAAATCATGATAGGAAAGTGCTGTGTTCCTTACCAAAAACTCTGTTTTTTAAGACAGTGCCTCAATCATTGGTCTACACAGGCTGGCCCTGAACTTGCCATGCTCCTCTCTCTGCATCCTGGCTGCAGGGATTACAGGCATGTACCACTACAATCATTTTCTCTCCCCTACAAGGTAGATGTGGCCATGAATTGTGAGGAGTGACTCTGCCCATAACAGAACGCTTCCTGTGCCCTCATCCGGTCTCTGAGTTGTGGCATCTTTGCTCCTCACATGGGTCAGCCTTGCAAGAGCGTGCAGTGAGTTGCCTTACTCCTTTATGTGAAGAACGACTTCTTACATTCCATGCACTCAAAGAAAGTATTCTGCTGGCCCGCCAATCCCTGGTTCAAGGATGACACCATTGTTAACAACCATTCAAATTTGTGCTTTTGGAAGATGTCTTGATTTGCAAATTTAGGAACTTCAGGGTCTCATATGTAGGAGCAACTGAGTTCTGCCTGGTCCATTAGCTCTGGATGTGCACTAGGGGGTGCTTGCCATGGCTGGTGGACAATATGGATTCCAAGGACACTTCTTGAGGTGGGCCCACCCACTGGGTCTAGGCTCTGTGAAAGAGATACAAGGTAATGAGCAGGTTCTAGAGTGTTTTTAAAAGCAAGCTGTCTGTGAACCAGCAGTAGCAGAGTCACATGGCCTGGGTGTAAGTTCTGCAATGCTCAATGCCCTTGAAGCTCTAATTTCTCTACTGTGGAGGAGGGAAATGATACACAGGAAGCTGAGTGTCACAGAGAGGAGAATGGAAGTAAAAACCCAGCAAAATGCACTTCTTGAAAGAGTCAGGAAGGGCAGGCTGTGTCTGCTCTTTGCCCATCCCTCCCATCACATGCAAATGCCCTGGTTCCCGGAACCTCAGAAACTGGTGAGTCTGTGACTCTTGCTAGAGACACCATTGAGAGAGGCTCCAGAGAGAGTGGGGCTGTGTAGAGGACCAGGAGTTCAGATATAGGATGCTTCCCCTAGAGGGAGGTTTATGTCTGGACCTTAGAGGATAGAGATGAGAAGAAGAAAGGAAGGCAGGTTCCAGGAGAGAGAAAGATGGAAAGCAGTGAGGAGAGCAGAGTTAGCTGCTGTGTAGTGAGCAAGAAAGAGCCAAGAGGCTTCCCTTTTCATCAGCATCTCTCAAGAGCAGACACTCTGAGCTTTGCATCAGAGCTGAGCCAGAGCCATGGCACCTGCCATGCAAGCAGTTGAGTGAATACACTCACAGGCCCCTTCTAAGGCCCCAGTGTGGCCCCAGGACAGACTCCATCACCCATCATCCCCATCACAGCCTGAATGGTGCAGATATCCATCCAACTCTAGGTTACAGAATGAACACCAGTTTAGAGAGGCTGGAAATTAGACAAAGGCCACCCCGTGTTTCTGACTCCATTGTGTCTTGTCAACCAGACCCCTCTCTGCAATCAAGCTCTTCAGACACACCATACTCCCACAGTGTACATTTTGATGGTCCCCCCTAGAGTGGTATTTTTTCCTATTGTAATCAGTTTTAAGCCACTGGCAACTTCACTTCCAGCCTCTCTTCCAGACAAAGGGTTTGCAGGGGTTGTGAAGCTGAGCTCCCTGGGGTCAGGGCCTCCCTCAGCTGGGCTCACCTGGCCCCCATGGGCTCGTCTTCTGCTCTTGCCTGCATGATTCTCTTCCTGCCTGGGACCAGTCTACGTATCTGCTTTACTCAGCATCTTCCTGCCCAAGTCTCCACTTGTTTTACTCTCTCTTTAAAGAAACAATCACTTTTTCATTCTCTCTCTCTCTCTCTCTCTCTCTCTCTCTCTCTCTCTCTCTCTGTGTGTGTGTGTGTGTGTGTGTGTGTGTGTGTGTGTGTGTGTGTGTTCCCAATGTTGTACATGGAGATCAGAGAACAACTTGCAGGGACCAGTTATCTCTTTCTACCATGTGGGTCCTAGGTCATCAGACTAGGTGGCCTTTACCCAGTGAGCCATCTCACTGCCCTCCGCTATTCTCATTATTTATTGTAACAGTCACCTCTTCTCCCAGCTCCACACTTGGAGCCTCATCTGACCATTGCAGTCTCCTTTACCCAGAGCAACATGCACGGAGCCGTTCTGGGCTTGACTCAGTGTAGAAAGGATTCCTAAAGCCTTTGATGAACTCTGGCCCAACCTGTCATTGTCTGTTCTGTACACAAAGGATCTGCAGACCCAGCCAGACCTCTGTATACCTGCTACTTATGGCAGCTTCTATCGAGGGACAGTTAGGTCGTTGTGACAGGAACTGTTTGGCGAGCAAAACAAAAGACCAGGCATTTCTGACTTACACCAGGGCTGTCCTAGTACAAGCTATGAACATAAAGTTAGTCTGTAAATTGTAACTTTTATAGCCTTCTTTGAATTCTGTTGTTGATGATATCAGGGCGCGCGCGTGTGTGTGTGTGTGTGTGTGTGTGTGTGTGTGTGTGTGTGTGTGTGTATGTGTGAGTATGTTAGTATATGTGTGTGTGTGAGTATTGTATGAGTGTGTGTGTGAGAGACAGGGTGTGTGTGTGGTGTGTGTGTGTGTGTGTGTGTGTGTGTGAGTGTGTTAGTATATGTGTGTGAGTATTGTATGAGTGTGTGTGTGTGTGTGTGTGTGAGAGAGAGAGAGAGAGAGAGTGTGTTAGTATATGTGTGTGTGAGTATTGTGTGTGTGTGTGTGTGTGTAAGAGAGAGAGAGAGTGTGTGTGTGTTAGTATATGTGTGTGTGAGTATTGTGTGTGTGTGTGTGTGTGTGTGTGTGCGTGTGTGTGCGTGTGTGTGTGTGTGTGTGTGTGTGAGAGAGAGAGAGAGAGAGAGAGAGAGAGAGAGAGAGTTAGTATATGTGTGTGTGTGAGTATTGTGTATGTGTGTATAGTGCATGCACATGTGCCCAATCCCACCATGGGCAGGAAGTTTCTAGCTGCACTGTGTGGCACATATAGGCAGAGGATGGGGCTCAGGGTCACACAAGCAAGCTACAGAGGTGGTGACTTTCAGGAATGTGATTGTTCTAGCCTGAGCATAGCACATCACTTGAACTCTTTCTTCCCAACTCCAGCTGCAAGGCTGGGGGCCACGGGAGGTGGCTTCTGAGGGTCTTTGGGTTTGGATGGAACAGTGTGCTCTGCATCCTGGCCCTGGGTGCAGCATGCACAGTAGATGCTCAAGAAACATCCATCCATCCCTTCACACTGCCACAGACTTCCCCCCGATTTTTCTGCTTCTCAGCCGTGCAGGTCTATCATGGCAGGCTCAGCCCCGAGGCATAGAAAGCAGCTCTTTGACATTGAACCTGAAACAGGGGCTACAGAGATGGCTGGAAGCAGGAAAGGGGAAGGGTGGGGGAAGGACAGGAGCCACCTCAGCTGACTCCATCAGGATGGCAGGAGACTTCCCGTCATTAGAGCTGGGCTGGGTTCCAGCTGGTACCCTGGAGAGCCTGCTTCAGACTCATTCCCAGCGCCCCAGCCAGCCTGTCCCCCAGGATTAAGATCTTATAAACATCAGCCAGTCCTCAGGGGGCATCCACTGAACACCCCCCATTGATTCCAGATGGAGAAGAGACTTTTCCTGAGGAACAAACGCTAGCTTTCTCTTTTCAGCAGGAAAAACACCAGCAGTGCAGCCAGGAGAGGAGCAGCCTGAACACCCCTTACAAACCAAGTTCTTTCTTCTTCCCAAGACTAGGGTAACATGGAGCTATTCCAGGAGCTGGGCTGAGAATGGGATGACTGTGTCTTGTACCTTTAGCTATCTCCACCAGGGCCTGTGCTGAGATGAGGGGCGGGGCAGACTCTGGTGACTCCCAGCAAGCCTGCCATTGAGGAGCAGTGCCAATAAACAACCAAGTGGCACTCTTTCCACGGAAGCACGTGTGCTCCAAGAAAGGTTTTGCTGCCCTTAATTTTTCTCCTCGGGGTTGTGCTGTGGTTCTTGTCTTGATCTGGGCTTTGGAATCCCCAGCAGACTCCACTGAAAGGCTGTTCTTTTCAGGGAGAGGCAAGCAGCCATGTTATGACAGCTCCAAGCACGCCTTCTAATAGAGACTGCCCCGATCCTAGCCCAGGCCACTATACGCATCAGCACAAGGTCTCGCCTTCAACCCACAGGACTCAGGTCTCTCTTTTCCCCAGTCCTCTCTGTGGGCCTTGCCATGATGGGCGCCATCACATTTAACACCTATGGGGATGTTTCCATTCACATATAGAGAAATAGCTGGACTCCCATCTCTCACGTCACCCATAATTCCCAGTTTTACAGACATTTTAAATGGTCAAATTTATCAACATCTACTTGTCCTTTCTGTCACTTTTAGCTCTTTGGCTTCAGGAAAGTCACCCAGCCTCTCTGAGGCACAGTTCCACCCACAGCAATTGTTATACATGGAGAAGAGTGTCTATAAGACCTGGAAGTCTGAGCAGAGGTCCTCTGTGATAGTCACCAGCACTAATGAAATGAAATACCCTTCGCCCCTCAACCCTCGTTAAAAGACAAGGGACAGGTGGTCTCCAGTCCGTGCAGAGCTCAGCAGAAGCCTTATTCAATTAGGAGAAATAAAACCTTCAGACATGGACACTTCTTTTTAAGAACCCAGTGTTCACACTATGTGGAAGAAATCAAGTGAAACCGAGCTCAAGACAAGTAGACCACACTGGCTAAACCAATTTCCTGAACATCAAGACTTCTCATACTTTCTGATGTGTGTGGTGTTCTATTGAGGACTTTGACCACTGGACTTGGTGACGGGATGTCCTGGGGACTTGTCACTCATGGACCAGGGATGATGGTGCGTGCCAGGCTCCAGCTTCAAACTTTCCTGCAAACTGACTTGAAGAATTTTGTGGGCATGGGTGTCCATAGCTCCGTGCCAGGATGTGAGACCCAAGACTTCTGCTATGAATAGAATAGATCACTGCCTCTGAAATAAGGTCTGGCTCTTTGCCCTCTGTGACTTCTGTTATTGTTCAGGGCCAGACCTAAGGTGACATGCAAAAATGTCAGCCCTGCTCTATATGCATGAATGGGAGGGGAGCCATTTTCTCTAAGCCTGCTGCTATGAAACGCCAGTGCAGGGTGGCCTCACTGCAGTCATACTGGTTCTGGGGGTTGGTGGGTAAAATGCTGATTCTGCAAGCATGAGCTCAGATCCTCAGCAGACACGTAAGAAGCAGGCTTGGTGGTGCACACCTGTCATCTCATATCTGGGAGGCAGAGACAGCGAGCTGGGGCTCCTGTCTAGCTAACTGGTGCGCTGTAGGTTTAGTGAGAGATCCTGTCTCAAAAACAAGGTGAAAATTGATAGAAACTAACAACTGATGCTGGCCTCTAGTCTTCACAGCTATGCAGAGAGGCAAACGTGTACTTGCTCATGCATGCACATACACACTCACAGACACACATACACACATATGCATATACTACACAAGCACATGCCCCCACACACCCACACATCAGTTCTAGTCTATCTAATGTCCAGCTGGTCTCTTTCTCTTACATAAGGATGCTCCAGGGCTACCCACCAGAGTTGCATCCAGTGATGTACTTTGCATGGATACTAAAACTTCTGAAATGTGATCCACACCCAACATTACTACGTTGAACAAATATAGTGGGCTCAATACAGATTCCACAAACCACACTTAAATGAGGGCCCAATCCTCTGTCGGAAATGCACATTTCACAAATGGATTCTGGATATGGAGTGAGAGGAGATTTGAAAATATTCCAGACCAGATTGATTCGTTCCTGAGTACCCTGAAGCAGAAGAAACAGAAAATGAAAACAGTGGTCCATGATAGAGTCCCAGAAACACGATCCACCCTAAGGATGGATGAAGACCTAAGGACCCCTGCAGCCTTGTAGATTGGGATGCTTAGCCATAGCTGCCCTTGGTAGCTACATCTGCGTAGGAATCACGTGACCTGTTCATTCATCCATCCATTCATCCATTCAGCCAGCCTTCAGTAAGTCAGACACTATCAATGCCTCATGGGTACACAGAGGTGAATCATCTGTCCATCATGATGAAGAGAAATGATTGCTAAGACAGACAGTTATGCGGTGTCTGGGGGGAAACTGGATCAGCAGATTTGTGTTGCAGCTGGGCTGGGGTGGGGTATGAGTCAGTCGGGGGATCATTGAGCTGGTGGATCTGGGCTTTGCAGCAATACGCAGAGGGCGTATGTGAACATCCAGAGGGCTGCACACACAGACAACAGCCCAGTCGCTCAGCTTCAGTGTCTCTGTGTGTGAGCTTGCACAGTGCACTCCGCATGGCCCACAAAAGCTAGCAGCACCTCTCCACCTTTGGTTTGGACAAGACTCCATAGGGTGACAAAGAGGGTCTGGGGTGTCTATTGCTCTCTTTCCCTTGTTCCTCATCGTTGACACACTGGAATCCCTTCAATACATTTTCTTTCATTGGTTCATACATAAGAAAGAACAGAATATGAACAGCCCCACCATCCGTAACTGACCACGTCTCCCTGGACCACCTTAGGCATCTGCATACCGTCTTGAGATCCTCTCTAGGAGATGAGCCTGTTCATGCCTATAGTGGGGCTGTGTGCAGGCCCAGAGCAAACATACCATGAGCCAAGGTCGCTTGCATTGCTATGGCTTCCGGGTCCCTTGCATTGTTGTGGCTTCTGGGTCCCTTGCATTGGCGTGGCTATAGTGTACTATTTCTAGGGTTTGATCTCCTCTTCCTACACTGAGACTGAGTGAGCAACCTGCTGCACACAGGCACATCATGCATCCACTGAGGACAGCTGCTGGGTCCACCTCCACGGGCTCCCTCTCCCACCTAGAAAGAACCAGAAGCATGAAACTCCATACAGGAAGTCACCCCTGGAGGCCACAGGACATTGAAGACAATGGGGACAGAAAGAGGGGGATGAGAAAGAGCAGAGGTTAGTGTGGGAAGCAAGGACCCCCCATGCTGAGAAGAACAGAGACCCCCAAGAAAAATGACTAAGGGGTGGCAAGGTGGTTCAGCAGACAAAGGGGCTCAGTCTGAGCTCCATCTCAGAACCCTCACAATGGAGTGAGAAAACTGACTTCCACAAGCTGTCCTCTGACCTCCATAAATGTGCCACAACATGTGTCTACATGCATAGACAAAAATACTAAATACGTGTGTGTGTGTGTGTGTGTGTGTGTGTGTGTGTGTGTGTGTGTGTGTGTTGAGAACTCAATCTTTATTAACATGCTTACAACCATGAGGGATGGAGGGAGGATAGGAAGAGAGAGAGAGAGAGAAGAGAGAGAGAGAGAGAGAGAGAGAGAGAGAGAGAGAGAGAGAGAGAGAATGGAGAATGAAAACTGGGAATCACATATATGATTTTGAAACCTCAAAACCAACTCCCAGTGACACACTTCCTCTTCACGTGTGTGTTTTTTAAGGTGGGAGTAATTTTCTTCAGTAGTGTAGCCACCGTAAGTTTCCTGTGTTGCAGTGAGGACCACCCCCAACACCCACCCATGTAATAACCCCAAACTAAACCCAGTGTGTTACCAAAAAGACATGAAAGATGGAGAGTGACTTGTAGAGAAGAAGAGGGGTTTCAGCTGGATGGGGGGGAGAAGACGAGAGGGTAACATGGTGAATAAAATATATTTTATATAACGTATAATAAAAATACATGAATGTATACATTTATATAATGTATAATAAAAATACATTATGTATACACTTGAACTTGCCAAAGAATAAACCCAAAATACCAATTTAAAAGAAGAAAGTGCAACAACAAGCAGATGAGGAAATGGCAGAGAGACTTGGAGATTCAGGAAAGGGGAAGAATGGGAGGCCATCATGGCCACCATCTAGGCTGTGGTCCATATCACAGGGAAGCATGGACCCTAGCCAACTCTGCCTCTCACTAGTGTGGCCTCTGGCTATGCAGCCTGGGAAAGTTACTGTATTCTTTACTTCCCTCACCAGGAGAACAGGGATACCCATGGCACTCCCTCTCAGGGATGGAACTAGGAACATATATTCGTCTGCAAAATAGTATAGACACGTGAGCAGCACTCTACTCTGACATGTATTTTAACTACAGGTGTAGAAATGAAGGGAGAAGGGTGGGTGGGGGCTGGAGCATCCAAGAGCACAGGTTGTCTTGTGGCATGGCCAAACAAGATCTCAGCTTATTGGCTGTGGCATGGCCCTTTCTCTCTATTTTCTTGGCTGGTCCATTCTCAGACCCAAGACATTGTCCATGATGGGAAGCTGTCACAGATTCAACATTGTCACTTCAAGTAGGACAAGGGGATGCAATAGAGACATGTGAGTGACAGATTTACTGTAAGATCCCTTTAAGTTGGAACTAGCAGTTCTCATTTATGACCATGCTATGCTGGGCTACATCCCTCAGCTGAAAGGAGCAGGGGTGGGTGGGGCTGTGTGCAAGTTGCAATGTGCAGGTGTGGTACAGCCTGCCCACACTCCAGTGAGTGTGAACCTGTAGATGGACAAACATGCATGTGGATGTGTGGAAATGCATGTGTGTTCAATGATAGTTTCTGCATATAGGCTGCTGTAGGAATTTGATCATGCACATGAGTACTGTTGCGTGTGGGTGGCTGAGTGTCTACAGCATTTTCCAGTGCTTGTGAGCATACATCCAGCATCCAGAGATGGAAGCTGAGTGACTACAGCATTTTCCTGTGCTTGAGAGCCTACATCCAGCATCAAGAGATGGAAGCTGCACCAAACTTTGGCTCCTTTCTCACTTATTCATCTTAACAAAGTCCCGAACGAAGCATGACTCAAGCCAGTAGCATGAGCCTTATCTGAGAACTTTCTGGAAATGCAGAATCTCAGATTGTTTCCAAGGCCTCCTGAGTCAGACTCTGAAGGTTATCCAGACCCCACTGCAGGGGGTTTCTGAGTATATTAAAGAAGTTCAGCTGCCAAAGGATGATGTCTACACAGGGCCTGGTTCTGAAACCACCATCTCAACAAATGTAGGGCACAGGCTTGTAGGAAGTACTCCACACTTGATACAACTTTCTCCATGCAAGAAGACTCATCACAGTTCCCAAGTCAGAGGTGAGGAAACATGTGTTCAGGAGAGAAATTGATGACAGAGGTCAAACAGGCTTCAAAGGCCCCACATAAACCAAAACCTTTCCAAGGCAACGGCTGTCCTTCAAGACAAAGGCACTATCTAAGCTGAGAAGGGCTTTAGGGAGATGACTAATGACTTCCCTCTCTCTTGTGTATTGACCTTGAAACTACTGTGAAGAAAAGTCCTAGCTGGCTTGGAGCTTTACTTCTCAGCCCCCTATGTCTACAAGAGGTTCCATTTGGTGGTGTTCTGTGGGCATCCTTGAGCTGAGGGTGCCCACCCTGACTCTGAACATGGATCCCCATTTACCACAGGTAGGTTGGTGTGCTCCACCAACCATCTCCATCAGGGGAAAGGAGTGCGGAAACTGATCTTAAAGAGGTCATGCTTCAAGAGCCTGCTGGAGAAGTACAAAGTCTGGGTTTCTTAGACAGGAACTTTGGAGTCTATCATGGTAAGCTTGCTGATTGCCCTAGGGTGACAGTTTTTATCAAATCCATCCAACCTATGGGGAAACTGAGGCCCAGGTGGGCAAATGACTTTTTCCTAAGTACTCATGGGTCCCGAAGGAGGGTGGCAAGTCCTTTACTGTCTGTCTCTCAAGTCCTTGCTCACCTCCCTCCAACCTCACAGCCAAGACTTGGTATTTCTGTTTCTGACTCAGCCTGAGATAAGAGAAATCTGGATGCCCATGAGATGCAGAGCTACGTGCGAGACAGGCTTTAGCAAGTCACTTCGGGTGTCCAACTCTCTCTCTTGACTGACGTCCTGGCAGTTCAAGCTCCCAGATTCCAGTGTGAAAGAAAAATAAAAATATCTGCCACATTTTTGACTCAACATTTCCTGTCCTCAGAATAGTAGATGCCATGGCTGAGTAACACTGTCCTTTCTGGGCTGCCAGGCTGGATCCCTTCTCCTGACCTCTAGTCTCTTTCTGTAGTAGGATGGATTTGTGTGGGCCCCAAATCCTCCTTCTGTGGCCATGTTTGACTTCTGTGGAGCTGCTGGCAGAAGTACCTTGCAGAAATGCCCACCAAGCCCATCCCTGGACTCCGGCTAATGCATGTCTTTCTGCCTTTCCGCCTACATTTGCATTCATTCTTCCGTTCCTCATAGAAGCAGCCACAGTGAATTTAGATGGCAACTTAAATACTCTGTGTGTTTATTTTATACCTGTAACTTCCACCCATGTCACTAGATCATATTTTCTATGAGAGTGTCTATCCAATGTTGTATGGTGTGTGTGTGTGTGTGTGTGTGTGTGTGTGTGTGTGTGTGTGGTGTGTGCATTCGTGCATGCGTGCCTCTGTGGTGTGTGTGTGTGCGGGGATGTAGGGGTGGGTGGGTGTGGGTGTGTTGGGTGGGGGAGACACCAGCCTAGGGCTTGTTGAATGACCCAATGAACCAGTGAGCTTCAGCAGTTCCTAAAGCAGTCAGGGCCAATATAGGATTTACAATGCCTCCTCCATAAGTGGAAAAGAACCTGGGCTATTATGTGGCACCAAAGTCCAATGGTCAGTGAATTCAATAGTGAGACATGGGGACACTGTGTCTGCACAGGTGCCACGGGAGAGTGTAGACATGTCAGTCCTTGTCCAGTCTTCCAGAAGCAAGGGCTTCAGAAGGGGAAGTGTCCTGAACTCCTTCCGTGGCTCTGATAAAATGCTCTGACCAAAAGATAAGCGGGGAGAGACCTAATTTCAGCTTATGGGTGACATTCTGTCACTGAGCAAAGACAGGGCAGGAACTCCAGCAGGAACTTGATGCAGAAACTGAGTGAAGTGGGCTTGCTCCCTGCCTTACTTAGAGGCCCATGCTCAGTTAGCTTTCTTGTACATCCTAAGACTCCCTGCCTGGGGGGGTGCTGCCCACAGTGAAGTGGGGCCTCCTGTATTACCTAGCAACCAACAGAGTCCCTTACCGACACACCCACAGGCCTACCAACAGTTACTTACTTGAGACATTTTAGCTAATTCTAGGCCATGTCAAGTTGACAGTTAATGCAAACTAGGCCAGCCTGTGACTGAGCTCCAGGGACATCTGAGGAGTCTCAGACCTTGGAAGCTTGATTCTACATCAGAGAAGTCTAGGATTTCCCTCTAGAGTGGGATCCTAGAGAACAGGGTGTAATCAGAAATAACTGAGGTGAGCAGGGAGTGCTGAAGCCCTCTGGGAGCTACACTGTCCCGCCCCATGGGGACTAGAGATGACATGGTCCCACAGCCTTCTTTCTTGTGGACACTGATACTTCTGGCCATGGAGTTTCCACACAACTGCACTGTCTCCAAGCCTATAGGTTTGACCAGAGGCAAAGCCTTCTACTAGACCCAGAGTCCCAATACTGAGAAAGAGAAGGGGGAAAAGAGAGGGGAAGAAGGGAGGAGAGGACCAGGAACAGCTGTGAGCTTGGGAGATCCTACACTAAAAACCCTGCTGGGCAGAGGAAGGGAAATACAAATTTCAAGCTGCTCCCACAATTGGGTGTTCTGGTGAAGACAATTCCTGAAGGAAACAGTGACCATCTATGGGCCGGGAATTCTCATAGCACTGGCTTTAGGCTTGCTGAGACTATGGAATTGGGCAGTTTGAACTACAGTGACCTTATCAACAGATGGCCAACAGCCATGGCATCTGCCTGTCAGATTGATGGAGGATTGAGCAAGATGGTAGGCAAAGTGCTTAGATATGGCGTGACTCACTGCAGGGACCTACTGCAAATTAATCATGTCTTTATGATTGGCAGGAGAGCCAGGTGCCTGTGGATGGTGAGGAAAGAGCAAGGCAGACCCTAGTCCCTGCTTCTCCCACTTCCCTGGAGGACCACAGACTTCCCATCTTCAACCTCGTGGTAGGTGAGCTTCTACAAAAGCAGTCGTGAGACTGTTCAAAGGCACAGGCTAAGTTCATGGTGACTTTACCAGGTCTCCAATATCTTGCACTAGGCCACAGCGCCAGATAGCTAACCAGTCATCTTCAGCAGACAGTTGAAGCACTTGAGTCCAGAGGCATCATGTTTGAGGCTGTTGAGGATGAGGAGAGAATTGTACCTTCTGGACCCCAGGCCCGGCGGGCTTCTCCTCTGCCTCTCACTTTTGTGGAGGATAAAAGAGCCATGTAATATAAGGTCAGTTGTTCATTGGAGGCCAGATTCTCTTGGCAGACTCTCATGTTTATCCCTCAGCGGGATGGGTATGGCTCATGATGGGCCTTGCCCTATCTCGAGGCACTTGGCGGCTTCATCCTTACCAAGCTCTGAGATGAATCACCGCCCACTGAAAACCCACATAGACAGGTGAGCAGGGCTGCTGGCTGGGAGGGCAAGTAAGTTCATATGGTTCTTGCTAAATGATGAGAAATCCTGGTGACACCAACCCACAGAGGAGCAGAAATCCACCAGTACCACCATCCCCGTTACCACCACAGCCTTTTGGCTCTGGGTTGCTAGGAGCCAGTCTCCCACCTTCCAGCTGGCACAAAGAATGAAGACAGGTGGGGAAGGCAGCCTAGATGGGCAGAAACGGGGCTCATGAGAAGCACGGAGCCCAGGTTCTGGGATTTGGGCCCTGTCCCTGAGCATTGGCAGAGGCAGGTTTTCACAGTTCTGGGCAATGTACCACCCTTCTCCCTACAGAATATTCCACCAGCCAGAGCAGGCCAGGGAGAACTGGCATGGCCTGTCTCAACAGCACTAGTTTGTGCCAACCTTGATGCTTGCTGTAGGGCCAAGAACAAGTACTTGTTTATCCACCTGCCCCTTTCTATCCATTCCCGTGAGTCTGTGTAAAGACCATATGTCTGTGTGGGGGACTAGGAAGGTGATGATGCTCACAGAATATTACTATGGGCTGTGTGCTTCAGTGACAAGCTTCTGTTCTTTGTGAGGCCTATAGGGAGGGAGCCAGTTCCCTCCCACATAGAAAAGGAGACAATGAGTTTGATATAATTCTTACGTCACAGAAAAACAGATATTGGGTTTCTTTTGTCAATTAATTTTATTTTATGTCTATTTGCCTGCATGTATTGATATGCACCAGATGCATGCCAGGTGCCTGGATGGTCAGAAGATGGTATTGGATTTATGGAGTTATGAAGAGTTATGAGCCATCATATGGGCACTGGGATCTGAACTCAGGTCCTCTGCAAAAACATCCAGTGCTCTTAACCATGGAGCCATCTCTCCAGCCCCAGAAAGTTATCAGTTTTCATCTCAGTTCCATTCAGTCCCTTCTTCGAGATGTTTGCAGAAGCCACCAGCATACTCATTGCCTGGCATGACACTCGGCTTCACCGGGTCACTCTTCATTCTCATCTTCATCTCTCTATCCCTGTCCCTAAAGGTGGCTATGGCAGGGAGACATTGCCTAGCAAGACCATTATAGGGAAGTCCCCATGCCACCATTGCAGAGCGATGTTGGCACAGCTCTTAATTCTGCTTTACAAAAGCAGCCACACCATGATTTCCCAACTTGCTCACCTGGAAGAGTCGCATGAAGGAGACAGCATCTATGCACACCACAAGGTTGATGGGGAATGTACTACTGTGTATGTTTATCTTATTGATTATTGAATAAAATACTGTTTGGCCAATGAGACAGCAAGTTAGACGGAACTAAGAGTCAAAGAGGATTCTGGGAAATGTAGTAGAGAAGTGCTGATCCAGGCAGGAAGTGACATATCAAGGAGACACATATTTAAGCGAAAGAGAAACAGGAAGGGCCCTTTTTTTCCCCTCGGCTCCTGCTCCAACGGCACAATGTGATTCACCAGCAAGGAGGGACGCCAATAAGGCGTCCGATAAGATAAGTCCCATAAAACATATAGATGTATGGTAATTGAGACTGAGCTAACAAATGAGAATCCTACTCATTGGCCAAGCAGCTTTGTAACTAATACAAGGCTCTCTGTGTATTCATTTGGGTCTAACTCGGGCGGGTGGCTGGCATAAAGCTCACACGTGGCGGTGGGGCTCAGGCGGCTTTTGGCAGAAAGATTTATTGTAACTCAAGGTTGTGAGGAATTATTCAACTGTTCCTTATTGTCCCAAGAACTGTGGAAAGGCAGGAACAAGACCAACATAGTACACCAGAGGGATTTGCAGGCAGTGCAGAGCTCTGGCCTCATCTCTGTTAGCAGGGTTGAAATGGGTAGACATGGTCTCACACATCCTCTAGAATAGGCTTGGGTGGTGACTGTGGCTAATGGCAAGAGCCCGTCCTTCCATGGAGCGATGGCATCCATGGCACTAGCAGGCTTCCTGTACCTTTTCTGAGCACTTCATTCTGAGAGATTCCACAAGGAAGTACACCTGGGGTCCCCCTTTCTCGGAGCAGAGATCCAAAGAGTGGACACTTATCCCTGGTGACAAATGAAGCAAGTGACAGAGCCTAGTTGAGGGTAGTGCTCTGCTGAAGGTCTTGGGTACACTGATGGTTGACTCAAAGGAAGTTCTTTAGTTCCTTGCCTACATTTCCTTGATTGGACAAAGTACCTCTGCCATGTTGAAATAATTTTCTAATTGCGGGACCTGGAGAGATGGCTCAGCAGTTAAGAGCATTTGCTGTTTTTCCAGAGGACCAGCACCCATGTTGGGTGGTTCATAACTATCTCTTTTTCCAGCTCCAGATGATCTGACACCCCTGCCTCCAAGAGCATCTTCATTTATGTGAGCATAACCACACACACACACACACACACACACACACCTATATATTAATTAAAAATAATAAAAATAAACCTTGAATGAATATACTAGTTTTTTTTCAGGAATTCCCACAATTCCCCTCACTACTTCCTTGAAAATTTTCTGTCCCTAACCCTATCTTCAGAGTCCTAGGTTTGTTTTTTGTTTTTTGGGGTTTTTTTGATTTGTTTGTTTGTTTGTTTGTTTGTTTTCGAGACAGGGTTTCTCTGTGGCTTTGGAGGCTGTCCTGGAACTAGCTCTTGTAGACCAGGTTGGTCTCAAACTCACAGAGATCCACCTGCCTCTGCCTCCCGAGTGCTGGGATTAAAGGCGTGCTCCACCAACGCCCGACTCAGAGTCCTAGCTTTGATAAGTCTTGAATGTGTGTTTCATTCATAGCTCATCCACCTATAGATATGCCTATATTATGTAGGGGTCCTAGGATCCCACAACCCCCAGCATAGCTTGGGAGGGGCTGGGACTCCATATGGAGCAGCTGTTCTCAACCTGTGGGTCGTGACTCCTTTGGGGATCACAAATCAGATGCCCTGCATATCAGATATTTACATTATGATTCATAACAGTAGCAAAATTACAGTTAAGAAGCAGCAAAAGATAATTTTATGGTTGGGGTCACCACAACAGGAGGAACCATATTAAAGGTTCACATATCAGGAAGGTTGGGAACCACTGATATAGAGGTTACACACCTTACATGCTTATTGTCTGCTGTCTGGGACTCAACAAACCTATGGGTGGGGAAAGCATAGAGGAGCCTGAGAAGCTGGTGTTTCTGTAAAGCCCAGGGACCTGGAAGGAAGGATGGAGATCTATACAGGAGAAAAGAAACAGTCCTGGAGATTCCCACAACCCCATAATGCAGACTCCCAAGAGCAGAGCCAGGCAGCGGGCAGACCTGCTGCTGTGGGAAAGTCCTGTCATGTTGCATGTGTGTTTGGTCTGCAAAACACCACAGGACACAGGTCAGCAAGGTGGCTGCTAGCCACATGTGGTCACTGAACACCTGCTGAGTGACATCTGTGGCAGAGAAACTGAATGTCTGATTCACTTTCATTTGAATTTAAATAGCCACTTCTCCAGGTGGCTTCCTTGTTCAGAATAATGGTTCTCTTTTATATTCTTCACATCTAGACATTCAAACCCAGGGACCAATCATGTTATGCTCTGGAGCCTTCTGGAAGTAGGGCACTCATGACAGGGAAGGCTTGCCCCGTGACTCCAGACTGAGTGTGGAGGATGCCCTCTAGCTAGCACTGTGGGGCAGATGACCCTGAAGCCCTTGAACCCCAGTGAGTTCAGTAAGCTATGAGGTTTGATGAGAGCTGAGATCCCCAAAATGGTGCATGTCATGCTGAGGATTGGGGACTCCCCACAGAGAGGCAAGCCACCCCCCAAAGAATAGTTACACTTAATCTTCTGGGGGCTCAGAGACTTTGCATCATTTGCAGATTTGTGCAAACAACTTCAGACAGCATTATGGGTATGACAAAGAGGAATCTGCCAGGATTCCCAGAGAGAGTGAGTGGTCATGGTCACACATTTGGTTATGTAAGTCCTTGCATGATCCAGGACAGACACCTGAAAGAAGGGCAGGCAGGGGGAGCCTGAGATGGAGCAACCAGAACACACCAGGGGACTGTGGCACAGGGGAATCGCCTTAGAGGACCAGGGGCAGAGGGCAGCTCTGAGATGTTGTCTGAACTCTAAGGCAGTCTGTCTCTTGTCCCTGCTTCGGTCGCTGAGCCCCCAGATGTCTTGCTCCCAGACTCCAGGGTGTGTCTCTGTCTGGTGCCATCCTTGAAGACACTCATCTCTCCTAAGAAAAGCACACAGGCAGAGAGGCTCTAACAAGACAAGCAGCCCTACCCAAGGGCCATGAAGAGGGGATTCATTCACCCCTGTTGAAGCTGATGTTGGGAATCAGTCTTCCTGGTCCACTGTGGCTCACATTTCCCACTTTCAAAGATGAGATCTGAGTGCCAGTCTCGAGCTTACAAATGAGGCAAAAGTAACTTCCCACCCTGGGGCCACACTAATGACTTCCAGAAGACCAAGCCCCTTCAGACACAAAGTGGGGACAGTGCAGGGTATAACCTCCCACCCCCACCCCCCCGCTCCCACTCCATCCTGGATCACCAGCCTAACCCAAGGGACCATCTTTAATTAATCCTCTGTTACTGTTGAAATTGCACATTCCCAAGGGGAGCCCCAACTAAGCAGGAATATTATTTTAAACACACACTGTAAACAACACTGGCTCTCTGAAGAATTCTGAGTACTGGAGTGTTGACCCTTTCACCGCCACCATCAGTCAAAGCCAGTATTTTGTGTCATCTCCCAGATGAAGCTCTAGTTTATTCCCTACCCTTTCTCTAATGACATCAGGGCAGAAGCAAAGAATCATATTAAACATATCTGGTCTCCTGGAAAGTAGTTATTTAGAATGAGTTTAAAGGACAATCCTTAAATAATAATAGCTACTAACCGAAACAACAGCAATTGCTTACAGCGGTGTGGGGCATGTTTGGAAAACAGGCACACACATGTAAACACATGCATTCATTCAGGTAAAGCACAGGGCATTTTAGTGTGGGTTTAGTGTGTGGACAGGAGACATAGACACCTGAAGTTGCCTGCTCAAGATAGAACAGCCCTTGAATGACAGGCTCTGGCTTTGAGCACCGGCAGTGTGGCTCGGGGTGTGTATTCTTAGCTACTGCATTATACCAGATTGACACTTTTCTCTTCCCAAACCTCTGAATTGATTCAGTCATTTGTGGGAATAAAATCCAGGTGGGGTTCAACCCCTGTCTCCTACAGCCTTGCTTTTGAAAGTTAAATAAATGTGCAAACTTCTTCCTTGGCACCGTCCTCTCTTCTCTCTCTTTCCTTCCCATCCACAATTACTTAATTGCATGCATAATTACTTGCATGAGAAATTGGTTCCCTAGCATCACACAAGTGCTAGGAAGCAAAGCATTGCCCCTGAGGCCTCGAGCTAGGTGGGATGGATCACAGAACAAGCCGCTGTCTTTGGCTTCCTTTGAAAAAAATGACCTGCTTTCCTTTGGAAGGGCTGGAGAGGGGATTTGGAGAGCACATTTCCCCCAGAGGCTCCCCTGGGATGGCTGTGAACTTGGCAAACTAGCTCCAAATTACCCCCAAAGAGCGATTTGTTCCCTAGCAAAACAGGATAATGGTCTGGGGC
The DNA here is from genome assembly GCF_003668045.3 of Cricetulus griseus. Lineage (NCBI taxonomy): Eukaryota > Metazoa > Chordata > Mammalia > Rodentia > Cricetidae > Cricetulus > Cricetulus griseus. The sequence continues at coordinate 187,837,919 of NC_048598.1, forward strand.
AGACCCCGGGCTGCTGGTGTGTGGGTCACCAGAGCTGGGGGAATGTGCTCTCCAGTGAGTCTGTTTGGGAAACAATTATCTTGCTTTCTTTGAATCAAAGATAGCCCTGCGTATTGTGTGCATGCTCCAAGATCAAATATAGTGCACGGTCTCCATAGAGTCTCTTCCTCTCAGGAAATTATTCATTGATAAAGCTGCTGGCCCAGACAGCCAGCTTCCTTACAGTAACTGCTCTCTGCTTTCTGAGAATTCGCAGACTGGGCAGGAACTGTGCCTGCTGTTAAGGAGATTTCTCCCTTTGGAGAGCAGCTTTACCTCTCTGCCCACCTTACCTCACCCCGGAGATGTGAAAGCAGGACCAGAACGTGGCTCGCAGGGCAAGATGGACACACTTGGTGGGAGTGACATCATTCCCCTGATTGCTTCAAGCAGGGAACCAGTGACTATGTAACTGTGCATCATTCATTCAAGCCATCAATCACTAGTCTGTGTGGGGAGAGGCACTGGGTTCCAAGATGCTAAAAAATTAGCAGCAATAGGAGACCCCTCCAACATCTCAGTCTATGCTGGCCCAAGAGGCAGTGTTATGCCTGCAAGGGATGGATAAGAATGTGGCTGTCATTTACATCCACTTATCCTCATCCAGAAAACAGTAATACTTACAAGGCTCTTGTTCTTGTGAGTTCTCAATATTTCTAGAGAGGATCTAACTCAGTCCCTTCCATTTATATCCATGGGATTTGTGCAATGGTAGAGACCAACCCCGATAAAAGCAAGTGCAGACTTGGAAACCAATGTGGAGATGAAGAGCACGCCAGGGGAAGCCATTTGTGCATAAGAGTCACACAGCTTCTGAGAAGAAGATACTAGCTAGGCAAAGAGAGCCTAGAACCCCATCATTGTGCTTTGGATAGTCACATTGATAAGCGTCTTTGTCTAGGTATTGGGTGGGTCTTGCAGCCATAGTACCTTATATTGTCCAGTGTTGATGAGCACATTGGATACATTTGAAGATGAGAGTGTTCCGAAAGAAAACATCACATCCTTATTGATGATTGGACAAGGGTAAGGAAAGAGGTACAAAAGGACCTTCTAAATTTTAGCACACATATATTTCTCTGACTCCTCATGCTCAAAACACTTATTTTCAACAGTAGCTGAGAATTCCCCTTCAGTTAGATGAACATCCCTCTCCCCATCCTTCTATTTATCTCATGTAGTGTTCTCTTTATCACTGGTGAAGTTGAGGATCAAAGAAAACCTGTGTCTCATGCCTAAGAGGGAGAGGAAGCCACAACCAAGGCATCATAGCAGATGCTATTGCTTAGCACGATGTTTTTGAGGGGTGTCTAAGCACCACTTGTGTGCCAGAAACTGATGGAGAGAAACTTACTGCATGTCAGTACCTACAACCTCAACCTGAACTTGAAGAAACTATGAAGGCAGCCTGCCTACTCCATTAGTTAATGAAATACTAGTTGAGAATGCACTGTTCCTACCTGAAGATAAACAGGTGCCAGGAAGCAAACATCAGGTGTTTAGACAGAGCTACCAAGAAAAGGAAGGAGGGACATGAGGGCAAGTTTTACAAAGATGTGTACATGACCCACTGAGAATGATTCCCAGAGACAGATGAAGAATTTGGAAAATATATGCTACACATGCTTTGAAAAGGTGTTTAAAGAAGTGGGGAAAGAAGGATTATGGGAACCAGTGGGGTCAAGGACACCACAAGAAAACCTACAGAACCAACTAGCCTAGTATATAGGTGCTCACAGAGAGCCTATAACCAGGGATCCTGCATGGGACTGACCTAGGCCCTCTGCATGTATGTTACAGTTGTGTAATTTGGTCTTCTTGGGGGACTCCTCACAGTGGGAGCAAGGACTGTCTCTGATACTGTTGCCTGCTTTGGGGACCTTTTCCTCCTACTGGATTGTCTCATCCAGCCTTAATAGAAGAGGAGGGAGGTACTTAGTCTAAGTGCAACTTGATATGCCATGGCTGGCAGATATCCCTGGGAGGCTGGCCCTGTTCTGAAGAGACATAGAGGAGGAGGAATGGATGGGGAGGCAGGGAGAGGGGAGATGGGTGAGGCCGTGGGAGGAGAGGAGGGAAAGGAAACATTGGTCAGGTTGTAAAAAGAAAAGAAAAAGACGATATGGAGAGATGAAAGAATATGTGATAAGAGCTTATTAACATTATTGTTTGTTTCAACTTGACACAACCTAGAGTCCTCTGGGAACGGAATACAAATGAAGAATTATCTGGAACTAGTTGACCTTTGCTCATCCTGTTGGGTGGGAAGACCTACCCTGAATGTGGGCGGCACCCGTTCATGGACTGGGCCCTGAACTTCACAAGAATGAGACACTTGCTGAGTACAAAGCAAGCAGGAGTGAGTTTACCCTTTCTCTGCTCTGATGGTGGATGCGATGTGACCACTGCTTGAGTTTCCACCTGATTTCCCCTAGAGATTAACTAGAGCCTACAAGGCGTAGGCCACACAAACCTGTTTTCCCAGAAGTTGCATTTTGTCAGGATACTTTAGCACAGGGGCAGAAATGAAGCCAGAACAGCAAGATGATAAAGTGTGATGGAGATGGCAGAGAACAGAAAAACAGCTAAAAAGGAAAGAAAATTACAGTCACAGAGACAAAAGATACATCAGACTCTGTGGTCCCCCCAAAGAGGAATAAGCCAAAGAAGACCAGAACCTTGGGAAAGTAGGAAGAATGACACAGAGTTGCCTCACACAGTGGGAGGAGTTTCGGGATGAGTGTGTGGCTCATGAGTGTAGCTAACCAAGAAGGAAGGAGTGGACTCAGAAATATCCAGTGATATAACACAAGAAAACTTTGCTCATAAAGACATGAGATTTATGTCCATACCTTAGATTCTCTGAGACACCAAGTCCCAGGAAAGAATATGACAAATGAGGACAGAAATCATATATATCAAGAAGGGAGACCAAGAACTGGGGACCAAGGCAAAGGAAACATATCTGGTTGCCTTCAGAGAGGAAATCCATGAAATTATCATCAGGATTTTCCATGACAGAAGCCAAAGTCATAGAACTGGACATTGGTGTTCAACAGGCTCTGTGGGAAATCAAGTACCCCAGAAATTCAGCTTTGCTGAACTCCATCAGAGGTATGGAGTCTTGCCCTTGGAAGCAAAGATGGGAACAGTCAAGCTCACACCACTACTCATGTACCAAGCAACATAAGAAGACTATTTTATCCCTCAATCCTGAAATCTCATCAATCGCCTCTGTTAGGTCATGTCCCAGGAGCTCGTCACTCACAGGCCACACACAGTCTTACCCTGTTGCTTCAAGACTTCAGCCTGTACCATTTTCAAGACTCCCCATGCTTCCCTCAAGATGGAGCTGACTATCCCGGTGACATCATGGATGGGATTTTTTTTTTTCTGCATTGTCTCATCAATGGACAGAGGAGCACCTGTTGCTCCAACTACAGTTACTTTATTTCCTTATGACTGCTTTTTCATTCCAATTTTTCATAACTTATTTAGTTAAAAAATGTAAATGGAAGAAAGTCAATAAATCAAGCAGCAGGCGTGGCTTCCGCAGAAGAAAGTCTTGCATGATGTTCCTCTCTGTCTCACTGTGCCCTAACCATGCTGAGCCTGCATTAGCTACCTTAAGGACACTAAGTTCTCTAAGCATTTTCTCCTCAAAGCGTCCATTTCTTTCCTTATTTCTTCCTGAATTTATTTACACATCTATCTCCCTCCCTCAATAAAGTATGGTTTTACTAGTCAGTGAACTGTGCAACATCCACCTTAGGCCAGAGTCATAGGGAACACTCTTAAGAACCCAAGAATTTGATAAATAAACTCTCCTGGATTGGGGGGTGGGGCCAAAGAGTGGAGAAATGGAGAAAGCAGAGGATAAAAGCTGACAGTGGGATTTCAACTTTGACTTAGAAATAACCGACTGTGGAGGATCTGCTGCTGCAGAATGCAGCAAACACGGTATGGACCTGGACGATCTGAATTGTATGAGAAGCTAAAAAATAACTAGAATGGGAACGACAAATTAAGGAAATAAATCTGTATTAATGTCTTTAATTTATAGCAGAGTCAATACCGTATAAAGATTGCATTATGGCAAGAGAAAAAAAATAATCAAATAAAACCAACCCTGGTGGTACCCAATTTCTAATTACTGTTCACACTCTTTCACAACTGAACCTGGAGAGTCATGGTTCCCTGACTTGTGAAGAAAGTAGTTCTGTGTTCCTTTGTGCCCTGTGATAAATCGCTCTCACCAAAAACAACTCGGGAGAGCAAAGGTTCAGTTCACAGTCCATCATCGAAGGAAGTCGGAGAGGAAACTCAAACAGGAACTCGGAGGCCATTCTGATGGCTATTCCCCGTAGTGCTATCAGCAGCGAGGAACTCAGTCCATAGCCAAAGAAGTCTATAAGGAACCCCAGGAGATGCTACTGACTAGGTGGCTCACAAGCAGGCAGGCATCAGCTAGCTTTTTATACAGCCAGGGACCACCTTGCCCAGGGAATGTTGCTGCCCACAGTGATTACAATGATACAGCTCCTCTCCCGATCAGCTGCCAGTCAAAGCAATCCCACAAGCCATGACTACAGTGCAATTTGATCCATGCAGGTCCTCAGTTTGAGGCTCTACTCTCAGACGACTCTAGACTGTCAAACTGACTGTTAAGGCTTAGCCAGAACAAACACTTAACTTTAAGTCAACAACTGTTGGTATTTCCCATCAGAGCTTTCTCATTTCTAAGCTGTGGTTCTGTACAGAATTTTTCTTACCGTTGTTTCCTAAATAATACAGCATTGCAGATATTTTCGTTAACATTTACACCTGTGCTGGGGGTTACAGATAATCAAAATATGATTTAATGTACAGAATAGGATATGTGTTGATTGTGCTGAAAGGCAAGGCAATTTTCTGGATGGCTTTTGGTGCTCACTGGAGCCCCAAGCATATTGGGTACTGAGCACATGTCATGGCAGGTGCTCTGCTTGGCCTGGGAGACAGACTGTGCCCCGGAGTAATTAACACAAAGGACAGAGACAGCAAGCACAGTGAGAGAACTAAAGAAGCATTAAGTAGACAGCAGGATGGCACTTGAGTTTAGCAAAGCAACGCGTCCTTGGGGTCACGCATTTTGAGGCAGAGTTTAGATTAATGAAGCAGCAGGCAAGGGTATGCTCCATGGGTACTCCAGCAATGGGAGGAAAGAAAGAAGGCTGTGGGTGGACAAGACCCAATTCACCCTGTAAAGGATGGGGTGAGTGGGACTGCCTGCCCGAGGGAAGGTGTCTAGAATCAAAGTGGCCTATATGGGACAGGAAAATAGCCCGGGGACCCCAGCAGTGCCCAACAGCAGCATTTCATCTCACTTTCATTGCTGAAGACTGGCAAGTCATCCAACCCTTACCTCTGACTCTCTCTCTCTCTCTCTCTCTCTCTCTCTCTCTCTCTCTTTCTGTCTGTCTCTCTCTCCCTCTGTTCCCCTGTCTGTCCCATTGCTCTTTTTCTCCTCCTTGTAAAATCCTTATTCTCAAAAGAATATAAAAGCAGCACTTCTCCTTATTTTATGTGAAATTTAGAACAAATATTGTTTGCAAGACAAACATGCACACACACACAAAAAGAAATCTCATGTAACAGTTGGGAAATTAAATATTGATCAGCTCACACCCAGGAAGTCTTGGAGAACCAGCTTGTCTGAGTCTCAAGCTAACTGGAGAAGGAAAGGATTAGAGGTCTGAAGGCCTGACCGACCTAAGTGGAACCTTTGCCCAGACACCTCCCCTCCCCACACTGGCATCTTCTCTCTGGTGGAGGAGCAGAAAAGGAGAAGAAAGATGACGGGGGGAAGGGAGGGGCCATCCCAGCCTGGCAAGCAGCAGCAAACCTTTATACTTAAGAGTCAAGGTTCTGATTCTGGTCTTCGGATTCTTAGGAATATTTAATGTCTGGTTAACAGAGAGATACCTTTAAACTCACATTGATGACCCCAGCAGCTATTCAGGAACTCTGCCCCTCTGCCGACAGGAACCAATGGCCACTCCCCACAGCCCTCCTGCTTTTCTCCCTCCCCAGCTATCCTGGTTATTGTCAAAGCCCTTCCTCTCACAAGAATGCATTAGCCATGGATGGTGGTGTCAGCCACAGGAGCCTGCCGTTATTGATGAATATCAGGATACTGATGGACTGAGGATGCACACACTGGTAAATAGAGAGCTGGCAGCCTCTCTGCAAACAGCTTTTGCACAAAAAAAAAAGAAAGAAAGAAAGAAAGAAAGAAAGAAAGAAAGAAAGAAAGAAAGAAAGGAAGAAAGAAGGAAAGAAAGAGAGGGAGGAAGGAAGAAGACATTGTTCCCATCTTCAAAGTAAAAACTCTCCCAGACTTCCTCTGAATTTGTGGGCCACTGACAATCTGTTTTCCCACGGAGTCTGACCATGTGTGACAGTCACCTCCCTGGACTCCAGATGACACATAAAGGCAGGGTGTCTCTGAGTTGTCTACTGTGTAAGTCCACTAAGGTTTCTTGTCCCCTTCAAGTGTCTTTCCACGCTTTCATCTCTGCTTCCGGTGTCTTGAGGGGTTAGTAAACTATGAGATCAGTAACTGAAGCTCACTCTCCCCAAATGGATGACATCCAACCAGTTATGAAGTCACCTGGAACTTTGGTTTTCTTGACTGTAAAGTGGAATGGATCACTTCATTTAATCAAGAGAAAAATCAGACCAGCACATGTGAATAGGTAGATTAAAAGAAAAAAGAAAAGAAAAACCAGAATACCCATCAAATATATCTAAGTCCTGAAAAGCAAGGACATTTTAGGAAACAATGACAGATCTGAGAAGACTGAGGAGCCAGATGACTAAGATGCTGTGGTGTCCTGGATACAGTTCTGGAACAGAAAGAGGGTGTTAGTGGGAAAACGAGTGTGATCTGGAGAGAGCTTAAGGCTGAGCTAATTGATAATGCTGGTGATTTGATAGTTTAAAAATGTCTAGCAGAGAGCAGAGACACTGTCTCTACTTTCTTTGCATCCTGTCCATAAGCCTGCAACTACTAAAGGTAGATTCTTACAGGGCTGGAGAGATGGCTCAGAGGTTAAGAGCACTTACTGCTTCTTTTGGAGGACTTGAGTTCAATTCCCAACACCAAACCCATGAAGGGCCCTGCAACCATTGGTAACTCCAGGCCCAGGGGATCTTCTGGCCTCCACAGGTATGACATGCACGTGGCAAACAAACACACAGAGACAAAACACCAATGCACATGTAATAAGTAGATGACAGTAAGTAGCATTTTACAATAAAAATAACAGGACCGACAGCAATGTGCAGCCCATGAGCCCCAGTGGGAACAGGAGGACATGGATGGGGCAGAAGGCTGACTCCTCCAACACTCTTCCCTGTAGAAAAATGAAAAGGTGACCCTGTGACTGCCTGGTCACCTTCAGTCAGGGTGCAGAAAATTTGTCTTTGGTCTGAGGGGGGAAAAAAGCAGAAATAATTGCAGAAGTCTGTAATTTAGACAAATGGACTGCATTACGGCAGGGGAGAGGGGCCTGGATATGATTTCAATTGTCTAAATCTTTTGAGAAAACCAAGGGGGAAAAGAAGAAAGCCACTCAACATTACTTCTTGCCTTTGGTGCCAGCTGCTGACGGAACTTGGCAGGCATGGTGCAGAAAGTCTGATCTTGGAGGTAGGAAAATCTCAGCTCCTGTCCTGCCAAATGCACTTTGCCACACACACACACACACACACACACACACACACACACACACACACACACACACACCACTTTTCTTCCATCCAGTAGAACTTTCCTGGGGGAAGAGGAAAGAATTTCAGAGGTCAGTTTGGAAGCAAGCTGTGTGGGGTTTTCTGGAATGCAGGCATCCAGTCAGTTGCCTCTGCCTCTGGCTTCAGTTCCACATGCTCCAGAGCAAGGGTCTTTCAGCACTGTGGGAGAACGCCTCTGTTTCTGCTGACGAGACCCCTCTTTTCTGCTTCACTTTATACATTTGCATGGTCTCTTGACATGGAGACCACTTACAAAACAGAGGTCTCAGTAGGTGGACTGGCTCACATCTATAATCCCAGCACTCAGAAGGCAGAAGCAGGAGCATCCTGAGTTCAAGGCCAGCCTGGGCTGCAGAGCAAGAGCCTGTCCAGCCAAGCAAGTGGCAGCATGAACTGCTGCAACCAGGTGGTAAGTGCTGAGGGCTGTCTGACAGTTTTAGATTTTCCATAGTGTCGTCCCCAAGGCGAACAAAGAGATGAACAAAGAGATGGGCTTCAGCTTGACTCTCTGACTATACAGTCAGTGCTCCCTAGCAATCAGAGTGGTTCCCTACTTAATTGGCACTGAGTTCTCATTAGGAACAGCAGTGGCTCCCAAAGCGTGGACCCAGCTTAGGCAGCCTGAAAATAAAGCTTCTTAGGAGTACGATGGAAACTGGGCTGGAGAGATGGCTCAGTAGTCAAGAGCACTTGTTGCTCTGGCAAAGGACCAAGGGTTCATTCTCAGCACTCAGATGATGACTTGTAGTCATTCACAGCTCCAGTTCCAGGCCATCTGACACCCTCTTCTGATCTCTGCATGGACCAGGCACTTGCGTGGTACAAATATGTATCCTTGAACAAAATATTCATACACAAAGTGAAATAAGTAAATCTAACGATAGAGTATATTTGAAATGCAAGATTCTGGCAGCAGTGTGAGTGTGAGGACCTGAGTTAAGATCATGTAAATGCCATGGGTGGTGGACTCACCTGTAAAGTTAATGCATAGGATGTGGGTGAGGGAATGTCTGGAGTTCATTGGTCGCCCATCCAATGAACTCTTAGTTCACTCAGTGAGTGACCCAGTGTCAGGAAATAAAATGGACAGTTCTCAAAGAAGACATTACTATTGACCTCTGCTCTACAGATACACACACACACACACACACACACACACACACACACACACACACACACACACATACACACACACAGACACACACACACACACACACACACACAGACACACACACACACACAGACACACACACACACATACACACACACACACACACACACACACACACACACACACACACACACACACACACACACGGTTGAAGCTCTGGGCTCTCTCCCTTTAGATCTACGGAATTACTATGTTCAGTGTAAGACAGCTGCTTCTACAGGTGGCTTGGGTCCCATTTCAGTTTGGTCCTCACTGGTGACAGACATGAAGCCCAGAGTGCTTGATTTCCCTTCACAACTCCTGTTGTAGCCCCAGGCAAACCTCCAAGTTTACCTCATAGACCGTGAAACTGACATAGATGAGGATACCTGAGGTACAGACAGAGTCTTCTTTCTCACCTCGCCTCCCCACCCCATAGTTCATCATCAACTATTCTAGTTGCCCAGTGTTGCCCTCTTAAAGACACAGTACCTTCGAAATCATTGAAACATCCACCTGCTCTTACACTGATACTGACCAGCAAGGGACTTGGAAACCACAGGCCCATAGCGTCCTGTGGGAGAAGAGCTCTTCCACAGTCATGTGATTAAATACTCTGACCAGTTTTCCAGACCAGGACCACAGTCAGGTGTGGCAGCCTCTCCAGCCACACTGCAACTTCAGGTTTGGTACCCAGGTCCAGATAGACTTCCACAGAAAACAACCCTGAGACTTCCCAGAAGCTGAGGACCCTGAAGACAGCAGTGTGGCCCAGCTGGCTTTCTCAATGATTGATTTCTACCTCCATTCCTTCAGGAATGACCGATTGGCTTTCGAAACCACCACCCAATTCATCCTGAGCCTCACGGCAATACATGGCAGGAGGAAAGGCAACAGAGCCATTGACTATTTTCTTCCCCATGATGCTTCTCAGTCCGTCTGAAAAAGTGGCTTGATTTCCTTAGCTGAAGAATGGGTCAATAATGAGAAGCCACCATGAGACCTCAAGATGGACAACAGAAAGCTACATGCCTCTGCTTCATGACAGGAGTCAGTCAGGACCATCCTCACCCTTGGCTTCTAGAAGTCTGTTCTTAGTTTCTTCCCAGAGCCTAATCTGACCCACAGATCTTATTTCCAGGGTAACACCTGTCTTCCAGGCCTACCAGCTGGGCTCATTTTCCTCCCTCTTTGATTCTTACAAGAACTAACAGAAATCTGGATTAAATTTAATCCTTCTAAGTCTTCAGAGCCATTTCCTGTCCCACACTAAGCCCTGTGGCTCAGGAGCCTTGCCCTGGCCTCTTGAAGGTGTCTTAATGGACTCACATGCCCATGTCCTTTTCTGGGAATAGCAAGAGAGGGAGCATCTAAACAATCTCTTAGCTTGGAATCAGAGCAAGACATCGACCTTGACAAAACCGAAAGTCAAAACATGCTGTTGCCACCCTTTCAAAGTTTCTGTATTACCTCTGACTTCAGAATATGTTACCACGAACTTTTCTTGTAAATAATGGGATGGCAGGCAGGATAGCAGTGGGCACTGAGGCATTAGAAGCACCCAGTCGCTATGGGGAAAATCGAGCTGCAACTCAGAGCCACACTGGAGAGCATCACCAGTGTTCAGCCAGCAGGTGGGGACTTCTGGTGGTACCCGAGGATGAAAAATGGCAACTGTGGTGAGGATTCAGAGAAGGGCAATAGATCCAGCTGATGGACACGTAGTGCTGAAAAGGGGCTATGGTGGTGTTTCCACGACCTAGAAGTCTCTGTGCAAATTCTGTGCACAGAGAAACCCCATTGAAATTTTAAACAACACCATTAATCTTAAAACACTGAAGACTTCGAGAAGCTCAAGACTATAGTAGAGTTTTGAGTGTTGGGGCCTTGACCCAATTGACTTCCAACCTCAGGTATGGTTTGTTGCTGAAGATGTGGAGTCAGGGACAGTCTTGAGTGACAGTTATCTGCAGGAAAAGGACTGGACAGACGATGAGGAAAGGGTTCAGGAGGCTGTGGGGATCTTCCAGGTCACCTATCAGTATGTGAAGTGCTTAACTGTCTTCCTGCAAACTTGCTTATAGGAACTGAGACAAAGTGCCCTAAGCAGCAACCCATGGAGGCTTCTCTTCTCTGATGTCATATTGGCCTCATAGCCTGCATGCTGGGGTTTGCTACAGCACTAAAACCCACCAATGAAGCCCTGTTGGTGCCACAAAGGTAAAATAATAAATTAAAACAACAATGTGGTTCCATGATAACTCAGTTGATTAATATTATTTGCAAGCCTGAATATAGGGTTTGATTATCCATAATCCATATTTTATATATCCCAGGTATGTTGGTGTATGTGTTTGTAATTCTAGCACTGGGAAAGTAGGTAGGTACAGGAGCATCCCTGGGGCTTGTTGGCCAGCCTAACTTACATAGTTAAATTCCAGACCAATGAGAAACCCTGTAAAACACACAGACACAGACACAGACACAGACACACACACACACACACACACACACACACACACACACACACACACACCAATGAGTTACTAGTTCTCTTAGTGTCTGTGGGTCAGATGCCTGTGAAATGGACTGCTCACCTCTGGCTTAATGCCATCTCCCAGGGCTGCAGGGGACTCCCTGGGCTGAAGTATTTGTTTTCATGGACACACACATGTGACTAGTGGGTGGTTTTGAGGTGTTGATCTAGGGCTTCAGTTGCTTTCCATATACTACCTATGGCCTGGTATAAACTTAAGCTTGAAAAAAAAACATTTGTTAACTAAATTAAAGTTAAATCATGCATCCATATTTTTACTTGTATATCTATCTGATGTGACATGGCAGAGAGCATGCCCCAGAATAAGTTTCCTTAGAGACTACAAAAGATTACTAAGACTTTCATAACTGAGTCTTGAAGGCACCAGCCTTGTATTCTCCTCACTGAGTGTAGTCTGGAGTCAATAGAGAAAGAAACTGATGGATGTGAGGCAGCAAATATCATGAAGGTGGTTCATGGGGTCTGCTTTGGGGCTAGTTCACCATACTCTCTGACATGTAGGTGGTAAATATGTCAGATATTGAAATAAGTTGATTTTCAGACATGGTCGTGGAAATGTGTTTATTTAAATGTTAATCCTTAATTAAACAGATATTAAAGCACCATGAGTCTTAAAACACTGGGTATATCCATGTAATATGTATCTACATAGCATTAGTCTGATGCCGGATCAACGGCTCAGGGGGTTAAAGAGCCACTATTGCTTTTGCAGTTCTGGGTAAAGCTCCCAGCTTATACATGATGCATCCCAACCACCCATGACTCTAGTGGAGCCAACACCCTCTTCTAACCTTCACAGGCACCAGGCATGCACATGGTATACATATATGCCTGCAGGCAAAGCACTCATGCACAAAACATAAAAATAAATAAATCTAAAAATAGATTATCTAAAATTCTACTTTTATGCTTATAGATAAAGGTTTTAATTTAAACCTTAGTTTGTCAATTCACTAAATCATGATTCAATTCTACTGGAAGTTCATTTTAAAAGAATTTCTAAATATAAAAAAGTTAAAGAACTCAGACTAAGGTTGTATGAAGAAAGTTTATGGGAAATCCAATAGTTTGTAAACTAATTTTTAAAGTATAATGCAAAAAAAGGGTTTGCTTAGAGATACACTGCATAGATGAACAATACTTTTTCTGGAAGACCTGAGGTTTTAAATGAAAATCTTAGTGCTGGCACCTATGAGTTAGAGGCTATGGAGCTACCCAAGACAATACAGGCCATCGCTTATTGTTGTCCACAGTGACTAGGTGATTAGGCCTTATTACTGAAGATATTTCACAGTTTAGTTAAGGAATTACAGAGAAATCAATCTCAGTCTCAAACTGCCCAGGACTCTCCCCCTGCCATTTAGCCTTCATAATGCTACAAGATGCTGTGGAGACTGCTGAGAGAGAAAGGCTTCAATGCTTTTACCCAGCCCTGGGATGCAACACAGACCTTCCTGTAGGGGAAGCTGTAGGCACGCCTACTTAGGGGCTGGCTACAGGTGTGTCTGTCCACACACCTGTGGACAGGTGTAGCTGGCGAGGGCGTGGTCAAGGTGACATAGAGAGAGAGAGGCGTCACGTGTCTGGGCGCTTTCGGTTTCCCTTTCGGTTTGCTGTACAGACTGCTGCCCCACCGGCTAGCTAGGTCGCTCTGTAATTTAGGCTTTTTCCCTATTAAAATCCCTTGTATCTCTACCTGGCTCTGTATTGGTAATTTCCCACATTACCTTCCAGGTAAGTTGTGCCTACTGGATCAATAGTGGCATGATGGTTCTTGGAGTTACCAACTGCTCTCTGGTTCACCTCAGGAGATTTCATGCTAACATTGGAAACCTAGTCAAAGACCACGAGTGGGGAAATAATAGACCTCAGGAGGACACCTACTTGTGTTGTTTTGCTGGATGGTCATGCTGTCTAACTGACTTCTAAATACTTATGCTCACTCGTGTAGGGGACAGAAAGCCACGCCTGTTAGAGGCTGGCTACAGGTGTGCCTGACTACGCCTTGACAGACGTGGTCAAGGTGAGGTCAGAATGACTCAGGATGGGCTCTTGAGGGGTTGCAAAGCAATGGGACCCCTTCTCTCTGGTCTCACTGCCTTGCTGCTCCTGGCACACTCTGGCTTGAGTTTGGTTGGTGTTTTTCTTTAGGATATCTTTATCCCTAGCTCATTTTATTTCTTAATATCTGGCGCACTGCTGTCAGTCTTGGTCAGAGAAACATCTTCTTTCAGTGGGTAGTGGTTAATGCAGAGACTTAACAGTGGGTCAAAGTGCTAAGAATAAGTAACCAGATGTGCTCATTGATAGGTGGGTCATCTATATCAGCCTTCCCCCATACAGGGTAGGGAACATCTTGGAAGGAGGAGTAGAGAGATTTTTCAATTGGTAGGAAGTGCTCTTCTTCAGATATGGCATGGTTGGTGCACTTATCAACTCACAATAGCTGTGGTTACCTGCATAAAACCTGCACCAGATCAAGCCAGTAAAACCCCAGGATGGAAGGGAGAGAGTGTCCGAAGGACCCAGCCCTAGCTAAGGATCTGTTGGCAGTGGCAGCTTCTAAAAGAATGAAAATAATTTCTTCTTTGAGAGTGTCACACTAGTAGGACGCCCATGTCCCAGGGGATGAGTCCATTACCCGTGTACAAATGTCCAACACTCATTAGGCTTCGAGACTATTAATAATAATTCTAAAGGAGAATATGAAGTTGTCAGGAACGTGGGAGTACAGAGGGGTTGGAGAGAAGCAGTGGGGCAGATATAATCGAAATACTTGTGAAATGGACGTGACATTTTCAAAGAATAAATAAAAAATATTACCTTTAAAAATGGAGAACTTAGGTTATAAGGCAAAATAGCAGAGTATACCCAAACACAGGGAGCACTATGAAAATTAAAAACCACCTGGGTGCCTTGAACATCCTGATTCCAGCACTTGGGGGGTAGAGGCAGAAATAAGAAGAGTTCAAGAGCATGTATAAATACACGCATGCATACACGCATACCTAAGTCCTTCACTCACACGTTTCATATAGACCTGCCAGCACAAGGAAGAGGGGCATGTCTTTCCGAGAAGAGGACATTCAGGACAGGTGAGGTTCACCCTCGGCCACAGACTTGTCCATCTCGGGGGTTTTAACAGCCCGTTTTTATTTTAGATTATAACAGCGTGAGATTAATGTGTTTTAAGATTTTATCGTAGGCTAGGACTGGTGCTGTGACCTTCATCACAAAAGACACTCGTGCAAAGTCACTCTTTACCCATCCAAAAGGGGAGAGAAAAGAGTCACAGAAAATGTCAGGGTTTTGACTTGATAAAATATTCTATCTAAATGTAGATTCCTGGCAAAATGGCCCAGGAAATCTGTACCCACCATGCAAATATGGTGAGCAGGAGCATTCTCAATAGAAAATATTGTTAGAGAAAAGAGCATTTCTTGTGCCCCCAAAAATGACCAATGGCCATAGATCCCTAGCCCGGGTCTGGAGACCAGGCAGCCCTGCGCTTTGTGCTCTTCTGAAGGCATGCCCTCCACTTGGCCTTGGTCACTACAAACTCATTTCCCAGTCCCAACAGAAACTCCAGCCTCTAACTTTTTACCAGAAAATAAATTAGACTGTCAACAGGGAAGATATATACTAGAGAAGGAAAAAAAAGGGAGAAAATTCTGCATTTCATTTCCCCACATAGACAAGAAGTAACTATGGAAAGACTCGGACCATCTCCACTCCAGGGTCCAGCCTGCTTTGCTCCCAGGAAACCATGGAGTGGAATAAGACATTCAAAATGCTAACCATATAAATAACTGTTGGGATATGGGGTGGGGAATATGGCTAGAGTCAGGATGAGGGGCTGGGAGGTGGGTGGGGCATTAATTAGCAAGGCAGGCTGGAAGCAGGGCCATATTTTCTCTGCATCCAGACTATCCTGACTTAAACATCAATGCTAATGGGCCAAGGTCAAATCAAAGTGCATAAACTGGATTTAAAACAAAACAACAACAAAAAGGCTTCCTGGCTGCCTCATTGTATGAGGTTTCAACTTCAAGGTGCTGAAGCTTGGGGTGTGAATGGCATTCAAGATTATGCCTGGGGGCATCCATTGAGGAGAGTAGTGATGTGGCAAGACTTGAACAGCTGAGAGGAGAGAGAGAGAGAGAGAGAGAGAGAGAGAGAGAGAGAGAGAGAGACACAGACAGAGACAGAGAGAGAGAGAAAGAGAAAGAGAGAGAGAGAGAGAAAGATTCTTCTGGGGGACTTTTAACATTGCCATGACAGGGCCACAGACAATATATATATATATATATATATATATTATATATATATATATATATATATATATTGACCAGTTGACAAGCTGACACAGGAACCAGACTGTGTTTTCAAAATACCTAAGCCTATTTTTCCATGCCACGCAGAAAACCTTCTAGAACACTTTCAACCTCAAGCAAGTTTTAAAATGATTTGCTTAGTTGTTGCAAAGGTCAGTTCAGAATTCTCAGTGGACTCAGAAACGTTCTCTCCAACTGGTCTACTCAGCAACCAGGACAAAGATGGTGCTTGTTCTTTGTGAATGGCTTTTAGGTGTTAATTGTTTGTGGCAAAGTACCTAAAAGGAAGCAGCTTTGGGGAGCTTAGTTTTGTAGGCCTCTTGAGGCACTTGAGTGGCCAGGCCCCTCCCACTGAGGACCTCCAACTGCCAGGTTACACCTACACACTCTAACTGCCCTAACAGCTGGACTCAGCCCTATCCTACAGAGTAAAAATCCCACGTTCTGGACTCGAAATCCCACCAGTCTCCACCCTGTAAAGCCCTGCCCCACCCCACTCCCCAAGCAAAGCTATTTAAACTCTGCCTTCTGCTTTGTTCCCTGCTGTTTCTCACCTGAGCAGAGGCAGCCACCCTCTTGTTTTTTTTTTCCCTCTGCCAATAAATCTCTCCTGTGAGGTTTGTGGCATGGTGTGACTTTATGGTACTCCTTGGCTTCTGACTGCCAGGGTACCTTTCCATCACAATCCAAGTTGTGATGCTTACAATTTTGGCTTGAGTCTTGATGGCACAGGCTGTCATGGCAGTTACATTATTTTGGCCAGAGTATAACATGAATGATCTTACTAGGTCCACAGGTAGGAAGCAGAGAGAGATTAACAGTCATCTTCTAATACCTTTTTCATTTTGGGGGGGCTGTCTGAGACCCCAGGCCATAGAATGGTACCACCTTCATTCAAGGAAGGTCTCCCCACCCCAGTTACACTTCTCAGGAAACACCCTCACAATATGCCTAGAGGTGTGTTTCCTATGCGACTCAAAACCCAGTGGAACTGGCAATGATGATGAGCCATCACAACTGGTCTGTGTAACTTTGTGATTAAAGGTGAGTCACAGAAGATAAAGCATCGATAGGGAATTGGGAGAGGTATGTGTGTGTGAAGTCAGAGAGGTGTGGGGACAGCTCAGGCTGAGGACATCCTCTGAGCCCTTCACGCAAGTAGCTACAGATGCCTACAGAATTCAGCCAGTTAAGAGAAATCCACTTGGCAATGACATGCTCCCTGGACCCCCACTGGTTTCCAGTACAGGTGTCAACTTACATCAACATTAAGCAATTCTGTTGAAACCTCATGACAAAGGACACTAAGAAAGCTGAGGTGCCTGGTGATGAGAAAGGTACAAAAATGACAAAGGACGTGGTAAAATTGGTTGTGACTTCTCCAAGTAAACATGGGCTCCTTTCAAGTCCACTCAGCATCTGAAAAATTGAGGCTTTGGGGAAGTTGTCTGTGTATGTGTGTGGCATGCAAATATGTGTGTTCATTTTCATGTGAATTCCCATGTACGTGCCCACATATGTGAGAATGCAGTTGTGCTAGGCTGGCAGAGGCCAGAGATCAATTTTGGATGTCTTCTTCTATCAGTCTCCCCTTATTCTTTGAAACAAGGTCCCTCATGGAATCTGGAGCTCACGGCTTGGCTAGATTAGATGGCCAGCAAGCCGTAGATAATCACATGGCTTAGCTTTCCTGGGGCTAGGATTATAAGCCTGAACTGCTATACCTGGCCTTTGCATGTCTTCGTGATGGAAAGGTAAAACACTTTGCTGACTGGCAGCTATCTTCCACTCCTAAGAGTTGTCAGTCTTGAAGACACAGATGTGTACTGATAGTCATAACCTCTGTCTCTCTTTCATGGTGTGCACATCTGCCATTCTGTTTAATGTTTGGATGCCAATATCCCATCATGGAGGGCCCTTCTCTGCACCAGGGGAAATGTTTCTGCTCTCTCCCTCTACAGTTGTGTGGGATCCTAGTCTCCCTCAGTCTGGATCCACCTCTCAGAAGATAGAAGTAAGGAAATTTCTGCCAGCTAAGGCTTTTCATGGAATCATTGTGAGAAGACACGCTGAGCTCCAGCCAGACCACGTAGGACCATGCCAAGCCTCACCTTCTGCATGAAGTAACTTGGGACAGAGAATGATGATTTGGTTCAAGCCACCTCTTATCACTGATGGTGCCCCAGGCACTGTTGGGCTCAGGCCTGACTAATGGGACTGAGCTGCCCTGCCCACTTCTCATGGTCCTGGGCTTCTCTGCAAGGTTTCCTGCCTAAGAATGACTAAGCCAATCAGCATTCCCTATCTGATGGGATGCATGCTTGGGGCAGAATGGCTGTACATGTAAGAGAAAATATAATGTCCAGGACCAAATCTAGCAGGCTGATGCAAGCCTTCCAAATTCCCCACAGTGCTATAGCTTTGGAAATATTAACTCATTGAGCCTTCTAACAAAAAGACATCCCTGTAATCCAGCCCTTTAGAGAAGAGGAAATATGTTCATCTGCCTAGCTACTGGTGTTTAGAACTTGGGATCACATAACTAGCCTAAAGAAGACACACTACTGATGTCTCCTTGCTCCGGGTCCAACACCTTTGCTATTAGTACTAAATCAACATAAGAAATCATTGGTTAGGTTTTCAGGTGGAAAGTCTAGAACATTTAAGTTCCAAGAAGTCCTTCCTTCCTTGTCACCACTGATGTACAAGGGTGTTAAGTATTTTGGACATGTACCTGGGTTAAGATATTGGACATCTAATCTAAACCAGGTGCCAATGACTGATTGAAGACAAAGAGTGCAAATTATCATTGTTAATATTACATGTTGACTGCATTTCAAAATAATGTTTGGGATATACTGAGCTAAGTAGAATACATTTACTAAGATTAAAATTAATTAAATTGACATCTCTTCCCCGCCCCCAGTCTTTTATATCACAAGAAATCCTATGTGATTCACACTGTATTTCTACCCAACAGCATCCTTTTAGACAGAATACATTAACTAGGCATTTCCGCTCAAGCCAGGAAAGAGTTACCTGTTTGTTTATTAAACGACACCCTTTGTTGGAGTAGCTGAGGTAGTTTCCCATCCCCTCTAGGATAACTTCGTAGCCCCAACCCTATCTTCCCTGGGCTCTGATATTTTCCTCTCTGCACCTTTGTCTGAAGTCTCCTCTACAGGAGTAACCAGTCCTCTGGCAGCTCTTCCCAGTGGTCCGGTCCAGTCTTCCCTTTCCACACACCTCTCTCAGAAGCCTGCCCACTCCCTCCTGCCCTCCTCTGATAAAAGACATGCTCTTCTTTTCACCCAAGCCTCGGAAATGTGGCTGTTTTCAGAACTCGGTGCAAGACCTCCAGTTGAGGACATCTTCCCTGCCCCCACCTTGTTTTCTAGGCCAGGATCACAGCTGCTCAGAGCCTGACCAGGGAATTTGCTGACCTGACTCCTACATACCCATTCCTGGAACTGCAGGCCTGGAAGAACAGGAAATGAGTCTCCTAGGCTGAATGTAAGACTTTCTTCCCAGAGACCCAGATATCACAAGGGTGTGGGTGTGGAAGAGAAGAGGAGCCCTTAAACCATCCCTGGAGTTAGAGCCCTAATATCCCTGGGAAGACAGCAAAGGAGCCTGGGCAGCCAAGCTGAGACATCGCCGATGAGCCTGGAACTAATCCTCCACCTGATTTCACTCTCCATCTCTTGAAAAGCTATACCTACATCTTCCAGCTCTCTCCATATTCCACACACCTAGTCCATCATCGCAGGCTGGTACCCAGCCCTTGAATGAGCCTGCAGCCCTCTGGTTTCATTTGGCCAAATTGTCACATTTCTTCCCCATCATCGTTTCTCTCTCTGGATGGCCAATGCAAAACTTTCAAATGCAAGTGATCTTGATCCTACATTTTATAGAATGGCTTATGTTACAGCTGTAGTTGCAAGTGTAGACACTCAGTATAGATTTCCCTACTTTGGTTCTCCATAGCTTTAAGTGTGGTTTGCACTGTATACAGCCAAAACTCAGACTGCAACCAGGAAAGATAGTTGGAATGTATCCTGTACATGGGGCAACCGTGAAATGTCTCATGATTGACTGGAGAGACAAATAAGGGACCAAATGAAAAATAATAGGGTCTAAATTTTCTGGGGACAAGGGGCTATTTAAAAATATCTTCTTTATTTTTAAGAAATTTACACACATGTACATGAAATATGAATGTATGATCTCTCTTTTCTCCCTTCCAACTGCTCTCTATTGCTTCTCATCATGCCCCCGTCTCAATTGCACGCATTTTGTTTTGATGACCCACCAAGCACCATCAGTGCTGCCCACATGCTACATGGGAGACCATCCGCTGGAACGTGGAAAACCTACAGGAGACGGCATCATCAAAAAGGAAGGATGCTCCCTCCCTGAGCAGCTGTCAAGTGCCAAGCTGTCAAGTAAGGGTGAGGCCTGGGGACCATCTACCCCATGTACCCTGGGATATTGGCTACTTTAAGCTTGTATTGGTTTTGTGCAGGTGACCAACACTCCTGTGAACTTGAGCCCAATGGCCACGTCCTGTCCAGAGGACAGCAATCTGCAGTGCTCCTCCTCATCCTCTGGCTCTTGCCTTCTTTCTGCCTCCTCTTTGGCAAACTTCTCTGAGCCTTGGTGATGAAGGAAACAATATAGAAACCTGATGCAGGGATGGACGATTCATCCCTGATTCTCAGCATTTTTTCGGTTATGCATCTAGAGATTTCTTCTGATGGCATGTGTCTATGTGGTGGAGGGCTTACCCTGTGTGCCTCCACACATGGGTGCTTATAGTATCCTTTCTTAAGTGTTTATCAAGGAGAATGTGGTTTTCAAGGCAGAGAATATGCCCAGTCTTTCTGAACAAACCGTTTCATGGTGGAATCATTAAGCTGGACCCAACTGATCATTTTGCCTAATGGGATGAGAGGTCATGATCTAGACACTCCAGGCTAAACCCAAACAGATATTTGGGCTTTAGCAAGACCTTTCTATTTGCTTTTATCATTTGCATGGTAACCCTGATTCTGGGTGACTAAATCAATGAAGATAGGCAAAATGTAACCCCAAGACTTAGAGGGACATATGTCTTTGTAGTCTGTGACCACATATGGCAGTCTTACAGACATGCTAACAACCTGCGGGTCTTAGCCAAAAGAAAGTTTGCTCTGGCTGATGCTGTATAGTTACTTAAGCCTGCTGGGTACTTTGCTGCGCTTATACACAGTGAAGGAGAGACACCAAGCTCGGTGAACACCAAGGAGATTGGCAGTTGGAAACACTGCTAGCTTCCATGGCTACCTTCTGTCATTTGGCTACGGAATAAACAGACAAATAACATCTTATTCTAGGAATGGTATCATGCACCCTAACATGTGGCCGCCCAGGTGGTTAGGGCTGGACATGGGGGCTGTAGGCTACCCTGAGCAGACGGAGGGACAAGCCGAATGTCTGGGTGGCGTGATGTCCTGCCAGAGCCTGAGCCTGGAGCATGGAGATCGCAGATGTCCCCTCCAGACAACAAATCACAGCACATGCTCTGATTTGGGAGAAGGTTGCAGAGCTCGTGTTTCAAACAGGCTGGGCAGTGATCCGACCTGACCGCACACGTGCTCACACACCAGGGTGCACATACAGAATTATTCAGAGAACAGATCCTCCCGCGTCTGTCTCTGTCACCCCTAGGATACTTGTCTGTCCTTCCCTCTGCCCTCCCTGGACTGCTGTGAGGGTCTCTGTATACCTCTGCTTATTACCCTTTTTGTGTTTCTGCTTGGGGCGAGTCGATTGTACCGGGCTAATCACTTTGCCTCATTCATCTGTGTTTCCAGGCACCCCAGGCAACCCACCCACCTCCTTCTGTAGCTTCCAAGATTGTGCAGAACATTGTTACACCACGTTGTCTTGGATTTTATACAGTGTGCAATGGCATGATGCAAGCAGATCTCTCACTCAGATACAGCCCCATCTTTTCATTTAGGATTCATTTATTTCCATTATAAATGTATAAATGATGGCCTATGTGTATGTGTGCATACTAGGGATGTACCTAAAGCCCACGGAGACCAGAAAGGGACACCAGATCCCCTGAAACTGAAGCCACAGATGGTTGTGAGATGTTGTGTGGGTGCTGAGAACTGAACCTAGGTCTTCTGCAAGAGCAGCCAGTTCTTTTAACCACTGACCCATGTCTCCAGGAGCTAGGTCTCCAGTACCTATAGCCCAGTCTTCATACAAACTCACTAACAGGTGATTCTTCCATGAACCACTACAGTCCTGACAAACGTCTGATCTCTTGTGTTAGAAACTGAAGCCAGACTAGTCCCAATAAGAGTGGGTTTGGGCCGGGAGTTGGTGGCACACGCCCTTAATCCCAGCATTCGGGTGGCAGAGGCAGGCTGATCTCTGAGAGTTCGAGGCCAGCCTGGTCTACAGAGCCAGTTCCAGGATAGGCTCCAAAGCTACACAGAGAAACCCTGTCTTGAAAACCAAAAAAAAAAAAAAAAAAAAAAAAATGTGGGTTTGGACTCTAACTCAAGGTACCTGTCTCCCCAAGCCATCGATATGGATAAGCATGTGAGCCGGATGGGTTCAATATTCAAGGACACTCTTATTCTCAATATCACAGAAGTATAGGCTGATGTTCCTGAGTCCCACTGGAGAATCTGCACCCTGGGTGTCACATGCCAAGAGTTTCCTGTGCCCTGCAATTTTCATAGGATGGCCATATGAACGCAAAGCAGGGTATATGGAAATCTGGAGGAATCGTGTCCAGCCACACTTCTGAGGGATAGCTTTTGAGAGATGCTCTCTTAGGCAATCCTGCTGCTGTGCAAAGAACTGAAGCTGTCTCTGATGTCATTAGATGACTTCACCACACGGAGCCACAATCTCGGAGGAGGCCTGTCATTAATCTGATCTTTGCTATGTGCTGCATGGCCGTATATAAAACAACGAGGGCTCTTCTTCCCCTTCCTAGAATTTCTTTTGTTCTTGTGAGTGATGGATCAAAGATTCTGAATTTCAGACCCATAGCAATGAGGGGGAGTGGTGGGTTTGGGAGGTCGAACCCACACATAACACACAAGCTTCCATGTACACAGTCGTTAGGAAAGCAGACTGTGTGAGTGAACCACGAGACGTGGTGATTGGCTGGTGGAGTGAATCTCACGCTGGCTGAAGGACATTCCCCAAGGTGCCCTGAGAATGTGGCCCTCCTTTGATGCCACTCTGCATTTTATCTTGTCCACAGCTGGTACTGTTCTCCACTAGGGTTTCTCCTGTCGTGGGTCAGGTCCCTGGAGTGGCTACTGTCACCTTCATGGCTCTGACAGAAATCATAGTTACTGATGCTCAAGAGTCCTCTCTTCAGCTGCCACTCAGCAAAGGCCACTTTCAGGGGAGAATTCTGCCAGGTCCATGAATCCTTCTGCACTCAACGGTACTTTGTGGAGGTGACATAGGCCATGTCATCTGTCTGGCATGAAGTTAGACTACTTCTCAGATTCTCAGATTGAGCAAACAGGAAGCCTCATCTCATGCAAGGAATCTGTGGACTCCATCACAAGCTTTCCCTTTGCTGGCTGGGAAAAATCCTGGCCACATGGCCACAGCACTGTTCCATGCTAATCTGTGTATGTTTCAGATGCTCACAATGGCCACTCCGAGCACAAGACCACTGTCAGCTCCTAGATCTTTTTTTTTTCTGTCTTTCCATGTTTCTCTATTCCTCAGCTCTGTTTCCTCCTTATGCAGTCTGTCAAATTTGCATAGGAGCAAAACTTAAAGAGTCATTTTAAGAGGCCATAATGGGTTCCAAACTATGCCACATGGGTCCCAGAGCGGAGATTTAAGCCATGCAAAAAGCTTAGAAGGCAGAGTGTGAGACCCTTACAAATGAGAGGATGGAGAGGCTCAAAACATAGTCTAACTGGACACAGAACTCATTTGCTTCATGTGTAAATCAAGACTGTAATTTCCTTCTAGCCCAGAAGACTTCAGAGTTCACCTCGTTCCCCCAGCCCATGAATTTTTTCAATGTGGTCTCCTTGGCAAGGGTGTTTTTCCAACTATGCCAAGAAATTGTTTCCCCTCGGTAATATCATGGCAGAAGCACCCCTAGGTGCCCTTGGCCTTGGCCCCATATTTTCAGGCTTCTCTCTCAGGATGAGTTCCAGTCTACTGAATTTATTTACCAGCTCCAAATGATGTGACTTCTATGGACATTTTCAGATAGCTGTGTGTTTAAAGATATGAAATATCAGGGATTCAGGAAGCCAGGGGAGTTTGCTTGTTCCCAGGCAGTTAGTGATTTCTCTGGGAGGGTTTGAACCCACTCAGCCTCGTCCTGAAAATCACAGTGAAACATCTCCTTTAAGTCTGAAAATGTGTTCATTATTTAGTTTTATGTTCAAGTCATTGTTTTTCCGGTCTACAGCGTCCAAACTGCGTGTTTCTACCCTTGTGTTAAATGCAGTCTTCCAGGATAGTATATGTTAACACTTGAAAGAGAATTTGTGCATTAAAAGATAACTCTGAAGATCATCTTAATTCTGGCAGAACAATCAAGTTGCATTTGATTCTGCGTGCATAGTTTTTCTATAATCTGAACTTTGAGTCTCTAGGCCCCTGTGAAGCCAGGTGATGGAGACAGACATACAGTCAACAGGAATCGTACATGAAGTATGAGCATGGAAAGGTAGCAAAGTGGGAGGGAGATGAGCTTCAGGTGTGTGAGGTGAGGTGCTGACATATAAACAATGGAAACCCAGCGGGTACTGGGGTGCCATTGGTGAACCTGGTAGGAAGAATGCTATGGATGTAATCAGAGAAGACTGAATTCCAAGATCAAGCCTCCACTCACCTTCCCCAAAATAACAGCAGCTGAAAGCAATGCTGAATGTAGGAGAAGTGGTTGAAAGACTTCAGTGGGTTAAATTGTAGTCTCCAGAAGTCATGTGTCAAATTCTCCACATCCAGAACCCCAAAGTGTGTTTGAATGTAGGCCTTTGATGAAGTGAAGACATTGAATGGAGTTGAAATGGGTGGCCCTAACCCATTATGAATGATGTCCTCATAGGAAGGGGGAATCAGGACAAAGACACAGCAGGGCTATGTGTGCAAGCAGGGAGGCAGCATGAAGACCAGGTATGAATGTGGGAAGTCACTAGTAAATTAAGGCCAGCCAGCATCTTGGTCTTTAACTTGCAGCCTTCAGAACTGCAAGGAAAAGAATTCTGAAGGTCACACAAGGTTGTCCTGTGATGCTAAAGCCCCACAGGACTAATGCTGGGTCTTCCTTAGAAGGCATCTTAGTGATTCCTCTCTGTAGAAGAGTCCAAACCCTCATAAATTCACACACTGAATCTTCATAGACTTGGTTTACATCATGCAAATGTATGCAGTGTGAGTGTATGCATGTGTGCATGGGTTACTTTTTTTGCAAGTATGTGGGCACAAGTGTGGATGTGCATACAAACACAGGAGATTGATGTCAAGAGTCATTCTCCATCACTCTTCATCTTCTTCATTGAGGCAGGATCTCTCCATCAAACCTGAAGCTTGCTTATATGGCTAATCTTAACAGCCAGCTTGCTTTAAGTTTCCCCACTGCAACCCATGAGGCCAGTGTTACAGGTGAACAACCCTACAGCATTTACCTGGAGTTTTAGGTATCTGAACTCCCATACTCCTATTATCCAGCAAGCACTGATCAGTCTCCCCAACCCATATGGACTTAATTTTTAATAACTCATTTTCACACTTTTTGTTCTGTATCCCAAGTTCTCCTTTACTAATCAAAGAATCTCTTTGTTACTTGCTTATATTTGATTCTTAAGATTTTCTAATTCTCTTAAAAATAAATTAGTTCATAAATGATTTTTTAAAAGCCCTCTTCTTGGATCATGAATCCTCTTTGTGATTCTGGGAAAATGTGTACTGTAGATCTATAATGAATTTCATATTCTATAATGCCTGAAAGATGACCAGGGCTGAAATCAGATGAGCAAGAGTGAGAAAGACCAGTTTTAATTAATAGAACTAACCAGACCATTCCCCCAAACAGTCTTGGGATGCTTCTGGGACATTGGTAGCAGAATTTGTGCCCTGGCAGAAAATTCAGTGGGAAGAGTGTTATTCTAACACGGCCAAAGCACAAATGTGAATTCACACACCCCATAACGGGATGGGTGAGCCTTTTAAATGTACAGGTGTCACACTTGTCTAGTCCCCAACAATCTAAGAAACAGGCACCTGAAGAGTTTGTTTTAGTTACCCCTCATCTTTTTCTGAAAAAAAAAAAAAAAGAAAGTTGATTCTTTTCTAAAACTGCCATCAATGTCAAACAATGTGGGGGAAAGAATAGAGAGACAGATTGCTTGTCAAAATAACCAGCTCTACAGAGCAGCAAGCACCAACTGGGTTATCAAAAGTCAATATTCCTCAAAGGATGCTAGACCAGTAGCTCACTGGACAAAGAGACAGACGCTGGGCTGTGTCTCCTGGCAATGATGGCATGTTTTAAAACCAAGAAGAAACAGCCATCTCAGCCTTTTTAAGAACCCAAACAAAACAGTAAGAGTCAGCTGTTGTGTGGGCACTTGGTCTTCAAGGTGGATTGGAGAGGACCATTGCCCCTGGATGGAGCTGAAGCGAATGTGTGCTGACATACCACTCTGGGGTAGATATGATTAACAACAGAGGTGGGCGAGGCCATCTACATCATGCTATGTGTGGGGCCTGCTGTGGGATTTCTGAAAGATACTTGAGCTTCCCAAAGCACATCCTTAAGACTCACAGCCTAGGCCCAGGGTTTTGGCCAAACCCCAGAGTCAGGTAGGGCTGGGAATAATGGTTTTATTACCCTTTGATCAAGGGGACTATGGAGCAGGGCTATGCTGGAGAGGGTGGCTACGGACTGGAGCAATGGTTGTGTCTCACCCCACAGGGCGTGACTAACAGGAGGCAGACTTGGCCCAACCATCCCTGATTTGGATGGAAGGGAATTTGAGACAATCACGGCCCCCAAAGCAGCCAGCGCCTCTCTGATATTGGCAGGGGGTGGCTTCATGACCCACAAGGTCTTTTTCATGTCCAATGTCTGTGCTAAAAGGCATAGTTTTAGATTGGTTTAAGCTGACAGTCAGTCTGTGGGGTTCTTGGATGCAATGCTTAGCTTGCTTCATTTTTTAAAAGTATATTTATTTTATTAAATTAAAACTGAAGCACTATCAGCCAAAAAAAAGGAGAAGGGAATAAAGACAGAATTAATTGTCCCCATCGTTACTTGGCTGTTAAATTCCTGAGGCATAGGGAAAACTCCAAAATTCACTGAGCGCCCACCAGGCCATGTTAAAATTGGCAGTGCCATGGTCACACATGGACCACAAACTGTTTGGGCAACTTAGTCATAGCTGGTAGGCTTGGGTATTCTGATGTCCTCCACAACATTCCAGAAAACAACAACCAAACAGAAGGTTTGGTAGATGTACCTGCATGATATCAGACTACCCGTATGAAAAAGCAGTTACGACAGGAGGTTAGCTTATGGTCACCTGCTGGGGGCATAAGAATATGATCAAAAGAGATTGCATGGAAAAAATCTTTAATATTATTTCCCCTATCTATAGATGAGAGCTGT
The DNA here is from genome assembly GCF_003668045.3 of Cricetulus griseus. Lineage (NCBI taxonomy): Eukaryota > Metazoa > Chordata > Mammalia > Rodentia > Cricetidae > Cricetulus > Cricetulus griseus. The sequence goes on from NC_048598.1 coordinate 187,865,458, forward strand.
ACGTGTTAATGACAACCCCTAGATGAAGAACACATAGAAGCCCAGTAGGGACAGACAGTTGAGAATATCTCACAGCAGAATGTCAGCAGACAGGTATTTCCTTTGGGCATGCAGACATCTACCAAATATTTGCCAGGAAAAGCTACTTACACATCCAATGGCTATAGCTTGTGCATTTCTAGATAAATCTCAAACACCTGTGTTCTCTCAAATTCATCAATAAAGAGAAGAGTCTCCCCTGGGACCCAAGCAGATAAGGGACATATTTCTGAGATGTAGTTGCCACAAGCTCAAGTCACCACACTGAATCTCAGGTCCTCCTCCCAAGTTGGGATTGCCTTGAACCTGGGTGCTGTGTCTCCCAAGTCCAAGCCTCTCTGTTGTCTGGAGCCCAGGGTGAGGCTGGATGAGATGGGCGCTGCACACAATGGAAAGGAACTAGCCTCACCTTAGAGGCAGCAGAGCATGCCGGATGGATTTGGCATGTTCAAGCAATTGCTCTTCCAAGCCAAACAAACACACTAGTTAATAAGATGATGTCATTGAACCTCCTGTGTGTGTGAACCCTACACAGGTGGGTCTACTGTTACAGAATTAACAAGGCATTTCTGACTTCTCTGTCCAAACATTGTGTGTGTGTGTGTGTGTGTGTGTGTACATACACATAGATATGCATGTGTGTGCACCTGTGTTTGAGGCCAGAGAACAATATTAGGTATTATTTCTCAGGCACTGGCCACCTTGAATTTTCAGATAAGGTCTCCCTTGGCCTGGGACTCATTGAGTAGGCTAGGCTGGCTGGCTAGTGAGTCCTAGGGACACACCCATCTCTGCTTGCCTAGCATTGGGATTATAAATGCACACTCCCATACCTAGATAATTTCTATGTGGTTCTGAGGGATTGAACTCAGATTCTTCATTCTTCTACATCAAGCTCTTTTCTGACTGAGATATTTCCTCAGCCCCTAGCCTCCTAGTATTTATAGACACATCTAACAAAGAGGTGGAGACCACGTGGAGCTAGGAAGGGTCCAGACTTCCACATCTGTACTTGTCTGTATCTACAGATAATGGCATGCCTGGGACAGAGGGTGGGTCATCAGAGGGCTTCATTTCTTTCCATGATCTGTGCAGTTGAGGATATTGTTGGGCCATCTGAATCAGGAAATGATATCGTAAGTGACACTGTGATCTGACCAAAAAGAAATCAAATCTTGTTAGCAGGCAATTTCTCCATCATCCATGAGGATGGTGTGGTGATGGTCATAGTGATGATGATGATGGTGTTGCTGTTGCTGTTGGTGGGGCTGGTCATGTTGATGGTGTTGTTATTGATGGTGGTGGTGATGATAATGGTGGTGGTGGTGGTTGATGGTGCTGTTATTGTTTTTGGTGATGGTGATGATGATGATGGTGATGACAATGCTTTTTCTTCTCCAGAGAGACACAGGCTTTGCATTGGTCTGGAGCTTCAGCAAGCATTAAGTGGGTCAATCCACAGCCTGAAGCCTGGAAAAGGAAGCCTCAAAACTCAGATATTCCAGAGTTTTAGCATCATTCTGTGTTCAGAGGCTATGTGGTCCAACTAGCAGAAGGGCAAAAGTCAAAGAAATCGCAATGAACTCTACTCAGGAAAGGCCAGTGAGTTCCCACTTGGCTCATCGTCTTTTCTGTTGACTCCAAGTTGCAATGTAGAGAATCTTAAGAACTCTTTATGTTCAGTTCCTTTTTTAAAGACAGGATTTTTGGGGTTGTTTTTGTTGTTGTTGTTGTTTTGCTTGTTTGTTTGTTTGTTTTGTACCTCAGACTGGCTATAAACTCATAATCCTCCTGCCTCAACGTTTTAAGCTATGTTGAGTACAAGCAAGAGCCACCAAGGCTAGCTTAGCTTAAGAGCACTTATGTTTTATGTAGTTATTTATGCATGAGAAAGGTTGGTTTTCTCTTCTTTTGGGTGTGTCCATAGGACTACTTCTCAACAGGTTTCATAGAAAACAACACATTGGTAAGATGGCCTGTATCCCAACAGAATGAATACTCCTTGTGGGCAGGCATTGAGATTGTAAAAGCCCTCATCACTTCCAGTTTGTCCTCTCTGCTTCATGTTCGTGGCACAAAATGGGAACTCTCAGCTTCCTGTCCCTGCTGTCACATCTGTCACTTGTTGCCATGACTCTCTGCTCTGCCATAGCATTGTCATCCCTCTAGAACCATAAGCTAAATACTCTCTCTCCATCTTTAATTGTTCTTTATTGTAGTGTTTTATGAAAGCAATAAAAAGTAGCTAATATACACACAGCCGTGCACACATGAACACACACACACACACACACACACACACACACACACCACATAAATGGAGGCAAGAACCACAAGCACTGCCCTATGGCTACAGAAGTAAAAAGAACCCTAACACACTCAGACTTTCAGCTGAAGTGAAGAAGACGAGACTTATTAGCTTGAGGGTTTGTGAGACTGTAGAGTGATGCCTGAGGATTCAGGAAAGAAAGCCCCACATCAGCCTCTGTAGATCAAATCAGTTCTGAGGAATCTGGGTGTCTCTGTGGCTCCTCTAGCTCGAGGCCTGAGTCTCTGTCTGGAGACATCTTCCTCCCTTCCTGATCAGCTCCTTTTCTGTTTTGCTTATGTCTCAAACATCCTCCCTAGTCTTTCCCTGATGATGAGTAAAGATGACTCTTAGCGCTAATACTTGTCAAATCTTGATCAACTACTTGGGTTCGAGTTCATGAGTCCCTGGCACCAGCTCTACTTGACCCAGCCCTCTTGTCATAGACAGTCCATACAGAACAGAGGTCCCTGGAAAAGATACATATCCCTTAAAAATGAACAAATCCTGAGATATTTCAGATCCCAGAGGACATGGAGAGATGTGTCCAAGGGGCCATATGTCTTTGTCATATCTACCCACTGATGATGTGACACCTTGATAAGTTGAAATGACAGTACTTCTGGCTTTGACGTTCTCTCCTTTATAGATATGGCCCATATGGCCCTGTCCCACGCAAACTTGGGGTGGCCTGGGAGCTTGAAAATGAGAGACAGCTTAGCTGGGTTTGTGTGCTTATAGCTGTTTCCATGTCTAGTTAAAGGGTGCTGGCTCTCCCAATGTGTCATGGTTTGGCTGCCGTTAACATGCCTCCTGCCCATGGGATTAGCTCACCTGGCATGTTCACAGGTGAGCAATGGGATTTGAGTTCACGTTAGGATATGAATGTGCCCCAGTGCTCCTTCCTGGAAGTAGCAAAAGATGGATCAAACACAAGCACTCAAGTGCAGAAAGGAAAGCTGATTTGTGGAAATGTCTACTATTTCTTAGATGCCTAATATTTTAAGAACCAAATGTTCTCACTAAACCTGACACAAAATAAAACTCTACCCTTCCAGTAACATATTAAGTCATAGAGTGTGTCCAAGAGTAAACACACAGTGTTGTCTTCTAATGGAATCTGGTCACAAGGGTCCCACCCTGAGTGGCAAAGACTCGAGATAGTCTACCCGAAAAATGTGACGTGTTTTCCATGCTCTGGGGCATTTTAAAAACCTAAATAATATAGTCAGTGTAGTGATATGTGTTTGTGATCCCGGCACTCAGGAGGCTGAGGCAGGAGGATTGCTATGGACAAGACTAGCCTGGGCTATATGACAAGATCCTGTCTCCCAAGACAAACAACAATTAAGTCTATAGAATCTACGTGGCATGATTAATAATGGGTTGTGAAGTGAAAGAAAATGGTCCTCAAATATCAATGAACCAAAATAAATAAATAACTGTAATATGTGAATCATATTCTCTCCAGAGAGGAAATTCTAAAATTCTATCTGTAGGTACAACCAAAGGCTCAATGTGCATTCGTGAGTGTGACAGCAGGGCAATAAAACCATGTTGATTTAGTATGTATCAGTCAGCTTTTAAATAGGGAGTTTGTCCAAACGTGTGCCTTGGTCAGCTTTAAAAAACACATAAGTTGTCCAAATGTGTTTTCTCACCCTAAATATATATTTGATGTCTTCTATAGCCTCATGATGGTTTTTGGAGAGAGAAACTTCCCTAGCTTTGCTCATGTCTGGCTCTTACTTCCCATGCTGCTTCATTGGGGGCATGGCCTGACTCAGCCCTCATCACTGGTGTCCTCATTTGTCACTCAGCCTCTAGGGACTGACAAGGTAAAGTATAAATACTACTAAATTTGAACTATAACTTGGGGGCCCCATCTACCTATGAGAATGACCATGAACTCAGGAAAGTGGCAATGTAAGCTTTGTACCCCAAAGGACATGCCTTAAGAGTTAAGAGGCATGCAGTAGCTTTTCGGGGGACATCTCACTCTACACAAAGCAAACAGAAGTGACTACTGCTCCAACTGTACAGGGTTCCATGTGGATCTCAGAAGGAGGAAACTTGTTTAATAAATGTCTAATCCTTTCAGGAGGGACCTTAAGCATTTACACATTTAATCTCCACAGTGAGTTAATTAAGTATCTTATCCCTCCTAGTTCACGGAAGAGGAAACCAAGGCACCAATACATGCCATGTGTAACATCAGATCACCTAGTAGGTGTCAAGACAGAGGTCTAAAGGCAGGTGTGCACAGTGCTCCTGGCCACCACACCCAGTAGAGGGAGGAGAGAACGTAGGAGGCTCTCCTGAGGCAGAAGCTCCAAGCAACATCCCACCAAGTTCTCATCAAACTTTAAGCCCGTCATCTTGTGGACATGACCACCTGTCATCTCAAGCAATTACAGATAAATAGGATGCTGGAAAGGGAGACTGCAGTCAGAAGTGAGAGGTCCCAGCCCTTGAGCCAGGGACATAATGGCTCAAGAGTACATTTAATACCAGGGCCCAAGAACAGTGATGCCCAGAAAATTGGAGGGTGTGAGGAGCCCTGTTTGGCATCAGATGGTCTTGATCCCCCTTTGTGGCTCTGGTGGTGTCACTGAGAACACTGCCACCAAAGTCATCAGTAAGTATAAGCACCAAACACATTTTTTTCTTCCTGTCTGCATAGTACATTATAAAGGAGATCATAGCTACCAGGAGGAAAGTTTAAGATGCTGAAGAGAGACTTCAATGATACAGAAAATCACTTATCTGATAAAATTCCAAGTGGCTGGGATGTGACAACTTTTGAAGCATCCTTTGAAAGGGGGCTGGAGTGAGGAGGGGGCGAGAAAAGATGCTGGCTGAGAACGCTGCCTCCCAGATCTGGGGGCCCACAGGTTGGCACAGGGAGGATTCTGATCTTGGAGAGATGGAGTGAGCCATCTCAGAGTGTGAAGTTTAAAGATAGCATTAGGATAATAGACGTCCCATAGCCCAAGCTAGAAAGGAATCAACCACAGAAGCAAGGAAGGGAGGTCAGTCTGACAGTCAGGGTGTGAGAGCCGGGTCTAAGAGCAGAGAGACATCTCTGCACTATCCACAGATTCCACAATGTCCATGCTCAGGTGAACCCAACAGATTCACAAGAAAACTCCATTTGCTATAGAATACAAAGACCTGATGGGGGACCACCAGCATTGCCCCTAAAAATTTGTTCCCAGTCTGATTAAAAAGCTGGACCTTTCACTTAAGCAAAATAGACTGACATATATTTTAACAGTTCTCATCTCCTGAGAAACCCTGTACGCCTTGTTCCATGGTCCCCTCAGATATTCTTTTACCCAATATGCCCTCCCAGTGCAGCAATTCCTCACTTTCTGACTTTCCAAAGAACTAGGTGTTGATTCTTAGAAACAATTATCATTGTGACCTTGACGATTAAGTAGGATAATTAAACGGCATTGTGACTAAATGTTTTACATCATAACATTGCTTTCTGATCTGCTTACTGGAGGGAAATGCCATTTTTTAAAAGAAATGAGTATTTTTTTAACACGATTAGCAAGCCATCTGCTGACATTTCCATTCGATCTCTCATGAAAGTCCCTAGCTTGAAGCTTTAGTTTTATCCTAGCAAGAACCCAAAATAGTATTGCCTTTTGCAGTTACATCAAAAGAAGGTGATTTGGAAAGGGTACTCTCCAGAAAATGTGCCAGGGAGACTTACCTAGGACATCACCTTTGGAGGCCTAGGAAGTAAGATGTGACATGGTGAAGTCAGGTTAAAAAGGACAATGTAGTTCTTCCAGTCTTGGCTGCCTTCTTTCAGTCTTCCTGGTCATGTAGTAGAAGTAACTTGTCCAGGATGTGGGTTTAGATGGATCTGGTTCCAAATCTTCTATTCCCTATGACTCTCTTGTAGGCCTTGGTGGTAAATACTCAGCTGAAATCACGGAGGTAGCAAGAGCTACTGAGTGTTAACTCCAACCAGAGGTGACAGGGTGGGCACCGGTAAGAAAACACATGGCACTTGAGCTGTGGCCCTTCTTTGCTGTTTTGTCTGAGCCAGTGTCATCTTTAGATACTCTGTGTATCCAGAGGTGACTGAAGACAATGCTGGGTTGGTGACCCTGGGTGTGAAGAGTCCATCTGCACACATTGAACCAGTGGCGGTGGCCTGTGGATTCTACCCACATCTCCCAAGCCTAGGCAGGGAAGGTGTAGACAAGTAGCCAGGACATGAACCTCAAGATCCTGTGCACGGTGACAAACATGGACAGACTGTCTATGAAATGGGCCTTTCAGGGAATGTATAAGGCTACTATGCAGGGGTGAGTGTGACTAAGATATGTCTGGGAAGGTGTCAGCTCTTGAATGAATTGACCCCCCTCTGGGCTTGCCTTTTCACACTGATATCCAGTTTGTAGAGAGAACCATTTGGGGAATCTGGACTTTGGTGAAATACCCTGCGTGCTTCATGTGGCTAAGAGGTGGGAACACAGAAGCCCAGGTCTCTTGTGTCCTTCACATTAACCCGAATCTAGAAAATTAAGACCCACCAAACTAAGAACCAAGGAAGCAAGTGGTTTATGCACGGAAAGAGAAGCCCAAAGACTCTGGACAGCAATTCTCCTGGTCTCATTGCTGATCCTTCAGAGCTGGGCTATAGGAGAATAAGAGACCTTGTCTCAAAAACAAACAAACACTGGATGAGACCTGGGGAATGATGCCTGAGGTTATCCTCTGCCTTGTATACATGATGTCACACATAAGACACATGTATATATGTACCTCCTATACACACAGACACACCCTCATCCAGGAACACAAACCTAGGAGAAATAATTATGCATTAAAATAATATTAATGGCTTAAACCATTAATGGCTTAAGTCCACCAGGTTGAAAGGTGGGAGAAACTGGACTGACATAGTGGTTGGAAGAATGTGCCTATTGTCACTTTGAGTCCAAAACAAAACCAAGAACAAAAAGGAAAAAAAAACAAAAGGAAATAAAGCTCCAATGACATAAATGATCTACTGATAAGTAGGCAGCTATGTTCATATAAAAATGGGCACTAAGATTTCATTTCTGATTGACAGACAGTTTTCTCCCATGTCTTTGTAGTCTAACTCATTTTGTAGTAAGTTACTGGATTTTAAAACTGTAAAACATTCTTTTTATTACTATCAGTAAGAAGGACACCAAAAATTTTATGTGTGTCGGACTGTGCTTGACTCCCAGTGCCCCCAAGATTTCCCTAGTCCAGCTAATTCCTCAGCCCTGGGAAATTGGGGCCTCAGGACCTCTGGAAGATTCCTCTGGTGTTCTCTGTCTTTCATATTCTAGTTATATATTTCTATATCTAGTCAAACATCTCAATTCTCATTTTAATAAGATCAGATCATCTATGTCTTATTATTTAAAAACATCCCAGGACAAGAAAATTGATTGACTCCTGGTTGCTGACATAATGTGAAGAGTTTGGAAGTGGCATTTGAAGAAGGCGGTCCTTGCTGGGCACATACATCCAAAGGCTAGCCAAATGTGTCAATGCAGGCTCTTCCTGACTCCCTCTGGGATTTCCCTTTATGAGTCAAGCATCTTAAACTATAGATCGCCAAAGACTCCACAGAAACAAAAGTAATTCAAATCCAGCAGGATTGTTTATTTCTGAATTAACTTCTGAGATATAACCATGGACCAATGAGGACCAGTAACTGGGAGAGGATTGCCATGCAGGCCCCATAGGTAGGTGACTTTGTGTTCATAGAGGAGAAGCATCTTGGAGACAATCTTTCCATCCACTGGACACATCTTGGGAAATCATGAGCCAAGACAAGTCTTACACAATGGATACCCAGTATATCTCACCCCAGAGTTGACAATTGGTGTCTCCAGAGCATCCTCAGGCCCCTGTGGAGCCATGCTTGTTCCTGGGAACAAAGTTGCTAGCCTCTCATTTTCCAGCTCTCTGAAGTTTGCCCCTTCCCTCCAGCTGTCTCCTGACTGAGCATACTGCCGGGCCCTCAGTGTCTGGAGCCCAGAGGACTCCAAGTGAATTCCTTTCAGTTCCCTTACATATGGTCTTTCAACTGAGGTCAAAAGCAAGCATTCCATCTACAAAATATCTTAAATGCTCTCTGCATTCATTGTAAGGCAACAATGTCTCCTGATTAAAAAGCCTTATCAAAGCTGAAGGGGAGGTTGGGGTGGCTCTCTGTGTAGGATGTTTCAATTATATTTCAGTAGTATCAATAAAAACGAGCTAAGGGAACTCTCACTGACCCCACACTTTTATGTCTTGTCCCTTGATCACCAAGGGAACTTATATTTGGCAGTAAGATCACTCGAGAGAAAATTTAATTATAATATTTGATTTCTGCACCCCTGTACAACATTGTATCCCTGAATGTGCTGCCTGCAAAAGGCTAGGGAACTGGTTTGCAAGAAAATGAGACTTCTTAAGTTCATCTGAAACCAGGTAAATATATCCAATCCTAAGGGACAATTGCTCTCATGGCTTCCTCATCATTTTTCTGCAAAAGATAGGATCACTCAAGCAATTAAAACACTGGGTGGTGACTGCATATGCTGAGAGGCGGTATGACTAGTACAAGACGCTGGGAAGTCCCTCATATCATTCCTAATCTGTACAATAGAGGAATTGTACTCACACCAGCACCTGGGGCACAGCTGTAACGAAGTACTTAGGTTTGTGGGAATGTCCATGAGAAATCCCGTGTCAGGCCCTATGGCAGATAAGGTGACAGCTGGAGGTGTCAGTGACCTGGGGGAACAACTATCCACTCCCTCCCCCACCATGGAGAGTATGCCTGCTGCCACAGCACATGGACGCTCACTTTGTCCAAAAAAGCATGAGTCCCTCTGATCACCTGAGACAGAGGCAGGAAGAACTGACCAAGCTGAGGAGTGACCACCACCATCTTGCCAGGCAGAGGCTTAATAATGTGGTTAGCTCACATGTCGAAGATTCCAAAGTGAGGTCCCTGAGCAACACCCCAGACCTTAAGGCAAAGACCAGACAACAGAATGGTGGCAGGGGGGCAAGCCAGCACCCAGGCTCTCGGGCTCATTATGACTGCCATGGTTATCACTGCTCACCATATGAGCTGGTTCAATGGCGTTTGTTGACATCTCTCCCTTAGTTTCTTGTGAAATTCTAGAAAATCCTTCAAACCTGTCTCTCTTTGCTACTTACTGCCTTTATCTACACCTGGATCTGTGTGGTGGGTTATGAGTATGCTGAGCCAATGATTTCCCCCCTTGGCATGTACCAACCTCAACTAACCAACAAGCATTTGGGCCCAGCCCTTAGACATCTCTGTGATCCTTGTTAGGCTTGTTACTTTTTCCCGTGCACTGGCACCTCTGACTCTGAGCCAATATTGGGTGCCTCTTCATCCTCAGACGTAGCAACTCCCTCTACACATCTTTCTTCATCCCATCCTATAGTCCCCAGTGTTCTTTCCCAGGACCACATGTCAATCTGCCTTGAGCTAGCAAGTGAGTGTAAATCTATGTGGAAAGCAAGTATTGGGTCCCTCTCCCTGGGGCTCCACACACCCTTCCTGGCCTTTGCAGTCTACAGACACATCCTTAAACTATGTAGCAGGCACTACCATTCTTCGTGAGTTCTGCCACATTTCCAAGTACATTTCTCCCAAGAGTGATCACTAAAGTGGGGCTGGAGAGGTACCTCAGTGGGTAAGAGGATTAGAGATCAGTACCCAGGATCCGTGAGGCAGTGCACAGTCCCACAGCCATCTGTAACTCCAGCTCCAGGAAAACTGACACTCCCCTGGCCTCTGCAGTCACATGCATGAATGTGCTGTGCATTCACACAGACTCTCGCAAACATTTATGGACAAATATAAAAAAATAAATTAAAATCAAAAGTATTAAAAATATGAAGAGATTTTATGGAGGGGAAGACCTGATGTTATAACCTATTTTGTCTGGCTGGCTCACAGGCCGGTCCTTAAGTTAAGTCCACCCTGCTTCAGCTTTGCCCTGAGAGACATCAGATCACAGCTATACCTGGAGCTAACTCCCTGAAGTATTGGTTTCCTATCAGAGTGTTAGACTGCAGGGTGTGTAAGTGGGTAAAAACTGTCATCACTGAGTCTCCATTTGATTAAATAAACAGTGTCAGGTTCCATGTGACACCATTACCCTCCACTTCATTGTCACTCTGCTTTATGGCATGGCAGACATCACTGGTATGAAGTCTCCATGTGGATAATGCCATTTGAATCCTTTAAAGGTAAAATAGTAAGACAAAAGGGCCCAGCCAATAGAGAGGTCTGCAAGGGAGAACTTTCAAATGACAAACTGCAAGTTGTCCATGGTTTCTTGGCCCTCTTGTAAGATCTCTTTTGGGATGATGAGTTGGCCTACAGGGCCTGAACCAAGCTTAGCAGCAGGACTGCAGCAGGCTGAGAGTCAGGCTGTGGATTACAGAGAAAGAACAACAGCACGATCAGGGTTATGCACCTGGAAGAAGGAGTGGTCCCTGAAGAAGCTGGAGTAGGAAATAAGGGCCAACTTTGTCTCTGGGGGGATGATGTGGTTCTGGGGGTGTGTGGTCCAGGGGTGATGTGAGGCTGCAGTGAAGGTAGGCCTCTTGTTAGAGTGATGACTGAGCACATTCGCTGAGACTTAGCTTCTGATCACACCATTTTGCAACAGGTGGCCAAGGGTCTGCCACTCTTCCTCTAACCAGGGTCTCTACGAAGCTGCTTTATCCCTTGTCCCCGCCCTGTCTTACAAGGCACGCTGGCCTTGATGTTCACCCAGACTTCATTGCATTCTGAACCCAGAGTGATTCCTCAGGTCTGAGTCCAGTGTGCGGCTGTACAATGAAGGTCACAGACTGAATCAGGGTTCACAAGCGAGTGTGGCTTTGGGCATGCACGTGGCCAGGGACCTGAATAACAGCCCTTTTGTGTCTGTCTCATGTAGACAAGCTGCTCTCTTCCTTCTCTCTCCCCTCCCACTCTGGGAATAGTGGGGCATATGTGGTCATGACCTTGACTGTCTGGCGGCCTGCTCAGAGGAAAGACAGAGGCAGATGGAGGGCTCTTGATATTTAATAAGGGCCTGACATAACCCAGGGCTTGCCTTGGAATGGGATACAGTGCCCTGAGGGGATAAGCACCAACCCAACACCACCCCCATCAGAAAAATAAATAAGACAGAGCCTTGCTTCCAGGCACTAAGTTCAATACCCTTCAACACTGGGAAAAGCAAAGCAACCTGGGACTTTGGAAAAATGAGCAATGATCATCTCCTTTCTAATTTGTCAAATACTTTTTGATAGTGCCAACAGACAGTGGGGAAAATCAAGTCCTGTGCCAAGTGGGAGGGTCCATAGAACCAATTTAGTGTCAAATATACTTCACAATTCTTTTAGATGAAAGAAGGTGATTGGCTTGTTAAGAAGAGTCACCATGGTCCAGTCTCAGAGACTACCCACAGCCTCCAGCACCAGGTCTTACACCTTCATCTCTTAGTGTGGTTTTCCTCCTTCTTACTCCCTGCTCAAGAGGACACAATATTAATTTTAAAAAAAAATCAATGGCTGGGAATATAGAGTGTCTGCCTAGCTATATGAAACCCTGGATTAATTTCTAGAAAAAGCAACAAAATCCCACATATACAAGGAATCTAAGGAGCCTACCATGCTTCTGAGAGAAGAAAATTTCTATCTTCCAGCGCTGTTCCAGAAGTTGGGCTCTCACAGAGCTGTGAACCCTGAAGGCTGGGGCAGCAAGCTCACCACTAAAAATCTCAGGCTACAGCTTCTTCTCTAACACAGGGTCCCTGACTGAGTCTTCAGCTTTGGTTATGATATCAAACTCATTTTATAAACAACTGAGCAATATTTAATGCACAGTGCTAATAACTGATCAATAAATGTTGTCTGTTCAGTATGTGATTGGTGTCTTTGTGAATGTTCCCACTACCAAAAGTTCAATCATCAGAAGATACATGCTACATAAAACATCTCCAAATCCCTACCTCAAGTTCAGTGTTGGTTACAACAAAAGAAAGCTGCCATGGGTTTTCAAGATCTTGGATTTTATCAGAAAGAGTTCAGAACTCAAATTTCCTGCCTTGGTGATCCACCAGTGATCTGTGAGCTAAATGCTGATTGACTTTCTTACATAGCATCGGGGATTTTTTAAAAACACTTAATAATCATATAAACTACCCAATAATTATATAAGCTATCATCTTCGAAATATACAATGTCAGATCCACCACCAGGACTGTTGTGAAAACTAGTAAGCTGGCATATGGTTGTATATGTGCGAAGTCTCCTACCAGATCTAAAAAGTAAAAAGGAAGAAAATTCCTGTCTTCTTCCAAAGTGTTGATTTCCTTGTGACTCAGCTCATCCCCAGCGAGACATGGGCTTAGGTTTCTAGAACACGGTCTTGCCGGACTCCATGGCAGCCATCCACCAGCTTTCTGAAATGCCACCAGCCCTTCTTCCTTTCATAAGTGAGCTGCTTCCAGACTCGAATTCCCAGCACAGCCATACCAGCGTCTGGTGGGGGACACATACCCTGAACCTTTGCTGTGCTGTCAGAAGACCCTCCTCCCTCAAGAGCTTCCTTCCCCAACCTAGAAGCAGACAGTGGTTCCCACCCCGATTTGATTAAATGTACCCTCCCTTGCTGCGGTCCATATGGCATGGAAAGGCAGGCCGCCGTTCTCATTTTTCCAGACTCCAGGGTCAGACAGTGCCCAGACACGAAAATAATAGTCAAATTATACAGGAAGTCGTCGGAGGGGTCCGAACACAGACAGGAGCCACCTCTGACCCCATGACAGGTCAGAGGTCTGGTTCAAGTTTCTCCTCCTTAATCTGTCACCAAAGCAACATAAAAACAGCCCCTGAATGGAACCATTTATAGAGTCTACTTATTTTTTTTGAAGTTTTTCTTTCTCTGGGAGTTGAATTTTATTATTGTTTTAAAAATTGTACTAACAATTCTCATCTGAAAAGCTGTATTTATAGTATTCAAAAGCTTAAATGTTTCTCTCCTCTGTTTCAGAAAAGGGACCAGGTTAGGAAGTTTTCTTCTATTCAATTTAGAAGCAGGAATTTCTTTTAAGTTGCTAAAGGCACCATTAACATGAGTGGCTGTTTAGCAAACACATATCTTTTGGATGCCTCTCAGTTACCCGTGAAGACCCACTGCAAGATATCGGGGGAAACCAGAGTGAACACAAGAATAAAAGAAAAGTAGTGGGACATAGAGACACCACTACCTAAGAAACTCAGCCAAGAAAAGGATTCCTGAAATTACAAAACCAGAACAGGGTGGTGGACCTCTGTGAATCCTGAGCCTTCCCCTGCAGTCACGTTTGTGGCTTCTGAGCCTCCTCTGCAGTCACATTTGTGGCCTGTCTTTGGGCAAACAGAGGAACGGAAAGCATCCTGACCCTACACCTTTGCTCTTTACACATCATCAGGACAAACCCCCTGTGACCCAATGGCATCAGAATCGGGGATTTCTCCTCTTTGTCTGACCTTTCACTGGCACCTGAGGCAGGATCGCTGTCATTTCCTAGCAGGAGCTCCATGGAAGTGGTAATCTTGACAAGGACACCGGAGGGAGGAAGAACTGAGTGGCTATTCACATCTGTGTGTCAATGCCATGTGACACAGAACATCCCTGTGCACTCCACGGGGAGCACCAGTCCACTATGTTGAGAGGAAGGGGTGGACACGAGGAGAGGCCGACGCAGGGATCTTGGCATTATTCACTCACGTATCTCCAGAACCTGGAACAGTGCCCAGCACACAGTTGGTACTCGGTAAATATTTCTGATTGAGTGTGTAACTGAACACCTTTTCCATTTAAACAATTTTCAAAAGCAGTGTGCATGAGTATAGATGGGGACTGTTCTCCCTAAGGCCAGTGCAGGTAAGAGTTCCTTGGAAGGCAAACAGCAGAATCCCAAACAAACAGGTAGGAAATTACATTTTTTTTTCTCTTTAAACATTCTAAATGCAGTCATTACCAGGCTGAACACCCCTTGGACAATGCCAGTTAACCACTGGGGTCCCTTGAGTCTTTATGTTCATGCTTACCTAACATGTCAGTAACTGCCATGATGACCAAATTGGTCCCTTAGAACCTGCTGTTACATTTGCATTTGTAATGGAATGAATGAGACCAACATGGGGCAACCATACCTGGCCCTGTATCAAGAACCACAGCCTTCATCAGTCATCTCTGTCGGCGAGAGGTGACTTCCTGCAGTTCCCACTGTATCGGAGACATACAGTAGGTGTAGCACAGTGTAGCTGACTGTATTATCTGTAAGTTCCAGACACGGTCTTACCAGTAGTGACACATTTGGGAAGGGGTGTCCAAAGTTACAGAGATTTTAGAGTAAAGCCCTTTGTGATTGTTATTCTTGGTTGTCTTGGTTGGTAACTCGACTGGATATTGACTAGAGCAACTAAGGAATGTGATTCTTGGGGGTTGGGGGGGTCTGTGACAGTATTTCCTCATAGTGTTGACTGAGAAAGAAGCCCCTCCCTCAGAGTGAGCATCACATTCTGGAAGCAGTCTGGATGTCAAAGAAGTCTGCTTTTGCAGGCCAGCCTTTGCTCCTTGCTGACTAGGGCATCTACTCTGTTGCCGCCACTACTACTGCCATATCCTGTGGCCTTTCAATGTGAACTTAAGACCAGACTGGGACTACAGGGGCATTTGGCTGCACGGACTGAGCAGCTACAGGTGCTCACCTTCTCCAACAAGTAGATGGTGGTAGACAGTGGTTGTGAGAAGATTGCTCAGTCCTTACTGTGTAAGCCAGTCAGGAATTCCCTTTTATGTATGTTTTTATTCTAGTGGCTCTGTTCCTCTGGAGAACTTTGACTGACCAGACTCACAGCCTCCATGCTGATCAAGGATCATTTGTAATTTCCTAATAGTGTCACTCTACGCTGCAGAGTGGCAGACTGGAATTTTAGCACTTAACACCATTGTATGGTTTCTCTTTGTCGCTGTGAGTTACAGCCACAGGTATCTGTGTAATAACCTTAAAATCTCAGAAAGATACAATGGGTACACGTTTAGCTTGTGGGTGTGCATGCACACCAGTGGGTAGCTGACCTAGTCTGGATGGGGTTTACTTGATTATCTGAGAGGACTACACAGCGGGGTCGGGGGTGTGCAGGGAGTTCAGCTTGGTGTAACTCCGCTTCGTGGGTCTCCAGCCATCCTCTGGGAGCCAGAAACGGCCCCAGGCTCTACTAAAGATAAATGTAAGGAAGCCTGTCCTCTGTGTTTATAACCCACTGGACAAGCAATCACACTGACAAGTCCACTGCAAGCAAGTGGAGGGTTGTCCTCTGTGATCGTGGGCACAGGGCCTGGAGACAGGGAGGGTAAATGATTAGGAACACACCCTACCAGGATCCAGCCCCAGACACACACACACACACACACACACACACACACACACACACACACACACACACACACACACACCAATAAGCACAACACAGTCGGAAAGTCAATGACTGAAATTCCTCAGGGAAGAGAAGAGTCCAAGTCGGACTGATTTTAAAAAGTAGTTTGTACCCTGACAAGATTTATTGTCACCTACTTCCCTCTGATTATGGAGATATTTAGGCCAAATAATCTTTAACAATCAAAGGTGGTGTTTGACATTGAAAGTAATTAAAAATAACTCAAAAGCTTTTTCTGAAGTAAACTCAGGTTTTGCCTCTCAAGGTAAACACCCATGAAAAGACTACAAAGTTACATTATGAAATTTTAATACTAGCACCCACCACCAATCCCGAGCGTCACCTCTTCCCCTGGGGAGGACAACATGAAAAGTTAAACTGGGGCCTGGAGAGATGGCTCAGTGGGTGAAGTGCTTGCTGGGTAAGCATGAGGATCTGAGTTCAGATCCTGAGCCCCCACTTCAATGGCAGCTATGATGGCAATCTACACCTAAAAGCCATGTTGGGGAGACTCGATAAGCAGGAGGGGCAGCCAGATCTCTGGGCTTGCTAATTAGACAGTCTGGCTTGAACAGTAAACTCCAAGTTCAGCGAGAGACCATGTGTAAACAAACAAACAAGCAAGCAAACAAAAACCCCCCTACCAAGGTCAGGCATGATTGTGAAAGATACACAAATGAAATGTTAACCTCTGTCTTACACAGGGTTAGGCAGGAGAGAGCACCCCTATATACATACATGTATGTGCACACACACATACTCACACAGAGGGAGAGAGACAGACAGACAGACAGACAGACAGACAGACAGACAGACAGACAGAGAGACAGAGACAGACAGAGACAGACACAGACACAGACACAGAGATG
Source organism: Cricetulus griseus (assembly GCF_003668045.3). Classification (NCBI taxonomy): domain Eukaryota; kingdom Metazoa; phylum Chordata; class Mammalia; order Rodentia; family Cricetidae; genus Cricetulus; species Cricetulus griseus. Next base: position 187,882,192 of record NC_048598.1, read on the forward strand.
CATGCATGCCCGCATGCATGATTGCTTCCATATCCCGCAGCACGGGCAGCAACTTGGAGGATGATAACAGGAGGAAGTGAGAACAGCTGTCAATGTCCAGTTCCAACTGAAGACTTCGGTGTTTCTCATCCCTGTTTGTGACTTTCGTGGATGTCACTGTGCCAACCCTTGACAAGGAAGGCAAAAGAGAGATGAAGGAAAGGAAAGAAAAGGAAGGGGAGCGATGGGCTTGGCTTCTTAGAAATAATTGGGGCACCGTCCCTCAGTAGTCAACAATCCAGAGATCCAGGTTCTGCACCCTTGACTTGGCTACACACAGACCATCTGCTCCAGATGCCATGGCTGAGTGGATGTGCAGTTCACTCAGCTAATTTTCCCACAATTTGGTAATTTTTTAACCCAATTTGGCAATTATTTCCGAGTACAAGGAAGGTCAGCAGCTATGTTGGGGGGGGTTGCAGTTTCTACAGTGTTTGCTTTGAGTGTGTTTTAAGACAAACCTCCAAGAGCTGGGACGAAGGGTCTTACTGACTTACAGAAAGAAAATTCGGGTCCGAAAGCAAACATGATTTGTTGAAGTTTGTGCATGTCTGAGCTAGGTGGTGGTGTACACTTCTCAATATGAGTACTTACAGGTAGAAGACATGTTCACATACTGTTTGTTCTCTAATCTTCACAACAGACTTGAAGCTGGCTCAGATGGCCTCATACATTTGTACAGACAAAAATGCAAGATTCAGAGATTCCCAGCTCTCAAACACACTAGTATAAAACAGTGTATAAGGGATGTGTATGCCCTGTTGTATTTTCCATGTATTTGTCTGCTTATCTTCTGTCTGCCTATTTTTCTCCCATACCCACTCTCATCTATCTCTTATGTATTTATTTAGCTATTAATCTATGCATGGATTTCTCTATTTCTATCAATTAATCAATCTACCTCTATATCTTCCTACTAACTGTATATTATCTATCTATCATCTTTTCACTATCATCTATCTAACATCTTATCTATCTCTATCCATCCAGCCTTGACTCATCCGTCAAGCAATATTTCTCAAGTTCTGTGTTCCCAGTTCGTAGGGTTCAGACATATATGAAGTATAGAACTTTCTTTGCCTCCTATGGATCTCATTGGAGGAGAGGACACAAGTAACCAGGTTCAATCACATATATGATAGCAGTGAGTACTAAGAAAATGTTAAGCAGGGAACAACAGAGGAATGTCACAAGCAGAAACACATAGACACATTAAGTGAAGAGGCCATTAATAAACTCCATCTAAAGCACTGTACTCAGCTGGGGCTGTAACTGAGTGGTTGAGCACTTGCCCAGCAGGCACAAAACACTATAAAAATGATAGACATTATTCCAAACTTACCTGTTGTGTATTGTTTATCAATATATCTATCTGTCCATCCATCCATCTGTTTGTCCATCCATCCATCCATCTGTTTATCTATCTATCCATCCATCATCCATCTGTCTGTCCATGTGTCTGTCTGTCTATCTATCTATCTATCTATCTATCTATCTATCTATCTCTCATTGTGCCTGACTTTCTGTCATCTATTCCCCAGCACTGCAAAATCTACCCAGCCACTCATTTTCCATCAAGTATTTCTTCATACATCAGACCTATCGGCCCAGCCAGGCATTTTTCCATCTGCCCACCCATTCTGCAGAAGTGCACACATTCAATATTTTATTTACCTATGCCTTGACTTCACTCTCTACTCATCCATTTGTCCAAAATCCATTGGCTCATTTAATCCCTCATTTGTTCTTCAATGTATTCCTTTACCCACTTAATTTCTTCATTTACTTGTTCAAATATCCATTCATAACAGACACTCACTAATTTTTTCATTATCATCCAGCACTCAGAAGGGAAAAAGTGATGTAGGCATGAGGCCATTTGAAAAGGAAATGTCCAGGCTGTTCCCTGATTGAAATCTCCAGAAGTGCTCTGGTCAAGTGCTTGCACAGAGCCTCTGGGACTTCAGATAACAGAGCAGCAGGGGCTTTGTCACAGCCTAACCCTGCTAAACAGCTGTTGTCAGGACGACCCTGTCACCTTGAGGCAGGGGTGAGTGACGAACACCCTTCTTAGTTAATATTTATGTAGACCACCCCTTCTGTATCAGTTTAAGGAAGACCCAGTTTCTCCATGGCTGCTGTAGCTCTGGGGCAGCAGTGGGAATAGTATGGATGAACTCACCTCTTGCATCTGAGCTGGTCCCACTGGGTTTGTAAAGCACATAGCAAGATAGATATGTATAAATGGGAAAATGGAAGTCCACATGTTAATAGGGAGGAAAATGAACCCTCACACTAAATGGACATTCAATGTACAAATGAAACTACAAGTCATAGGCTGCTGGGGTCTGGAAGCTGGCAGCCACTGGGGTCTCACAGCCTAATGGATAGTATTTGTCTTTAAGCTAATATAGCCACAATATAAGCATTTGGACATGTAATCAATATGAAGTATTATGAATGAAATCGTTCGTATCTTTTCCTTCCATACTGCATCTTGTAACTCCCCTGGGTGTGTGTGACAGTCACATCACAGCTCAGTTCTGACTAACCACATTCAAATCTTTGCTGGCTACAAGCCATACTTACTGCTGAACTTCATCCTAGCAGGCACCCAGGGTGGTAGGAAGATTGGGGCTAAGGAGAGTGTGGCAGGGGTATGGCAGTGAGGAGAGCATGCCTAGCTTTGCCTAGAACAAGGGCAACTGTTCTTTAACATAGGACTTGTCCTTCCCTGAAACAGTGATCTTTTGATGCAGGGCGTTTTTTCTTTTGGTTTTGATATAATATCTAATGTATCCCTGGCTGGCCTCAATGCAGTAGACTGTGTTGCCAAGGATAATCTTGAACTGCAGAGCTTCCTATCCCTACTGCCTACGTACTGGGATTATAGTCCTCAGCTTATGCAGTGCTGGGGTTCAAACCTGGTAACCCATGCATGCTAAACAAGTGCACTACCTACTGAGCTATATCTCCAGCCCCCATGGCACATAATTCTTTAAAATATCAATGTTAAGCCATATTCAGGACTTGGTCACCATCAGAAGTGACCGTGAACCGTAGCTTGGGATGCCGAAAGCCACAGTCCTGCCTGGGTGCCTGGAACAACATCACGGTACAGTTGGGGTTCACACACCTATGGCACTTGCCCCAGTGTGATCCCCTCTCTGGGAGGACTTCCGGGATGGTCTGCTGGCATAAACACATTCCTGGCATATTACTATCCCTTAGCACAAAGAACAACAGCGTCATCACCTCTTCGCAGCTTCTCTTCCCTGAATCCCGAGCCTCAGCAGCTATGGGTTTGGCGCGATCACTCATCTGACTCCTCTCCCCACGGAGCCCTGGATGGAGGGGGCATCGCTCCTTCGATATTTATTGCACACGACAGACAAATGGATCCTTAGAGCTGCCACCAGACAACCAAGACCCAGACATTAAAATGAATTACGAAAAAGTACCCTGTCATTTTCCTTGTTTGCTTCATCAACCCTTCAGTAAATAACCAGAAAGCTCTTAACAAGGGTGCGGGTTGAGTGTAAATAATCATACCCCTTTATCACTGACAAAGCTCGGGGAGATGCTGGGGAGTCAGGCAAGGAGCCTGCGAGGCCTCTGGCTGGCTTCCTCTCACCTGCTCCTCCCATTCTAACCTCAGCCCTCCCTAAACTCAGTCTCCTCCTCTGTTAGCAGGGCTGAGTCCTCTTGCAGACTGCAGACAGAGCCAGTGCATCATGGTTCCATTGAAGCCAATGGCTTTGTGCACATATTGTTTTCTTTATTCATTTAGCATTGCTCAGTCCCGGGTGATGGGTCTTGCATCCTGCTACTCCCTGGGTTTCATTTTCAAGAAACCTCAGTTTGTTGTCTCTCAGGTCACAAAGACTCTCTAGGCATAGAGTCTTGTCCCTTTGAGACAGTCCTTCCGAGATGAGTTTGGGTATTAAGTGGTTCCCCCAAAACTCATGTGTTAAGGACCTGATATCCAGGGTGACACTCTGTGGAGGTCAGAGATCTATGGGCCACAAGGAGGAGGTCCTTGAAGAGGTCCATGGGCTGCACTTCCTTCCCCATTCTCTTTTTCACTAGAGGTCGGGATAGGAATGATCTCTTTGTACCTAGATAAGCAATCTCACAGAAAACATCAAAACCAAGGATCATGGGATGAAAACCTTGGAAACTCCGAGCCAAAATGTATCCTTTTTTCTTCTTAATTGTCTCTAGGTTATGTGTTGCAGTAACTGCAAGCTAGCTAGCATACTTACCAAATTTACCTAGAGATATTTACCAAAAAAATCTTCAAGAGAACAATATATCAAGTCAAAATTACCCATTCACCAAATTGGAAGACAATGAAATCAAAAGATGAGAAAGAGATGGGTGAAGGAGAGGAGAGACTGAATTTCTAATGGGGTCCTAAGCAGGGGCACAGAATTCAGATTTGGGGTGCTGCAACAGGCTTCATAGAGAACTAGAATGCTTGAGAATGGGTGTGGTCAGGTGCAAAGGGAAGGGGTGAGAGTTCCGGGAAGGGGAAAACAGGGAGAATGGGGCAGCTGGTGGCCAACAGGGCTCAAATTTTGTGGAACTGAGGTTCTGTGTGGTACTCTATGGTCAGTGGGCTCAACATAGGTGTGTCTGTCAATTCTAGAGTTTATATATTGTCCTTCTATGGTCTTTGATAGAGTTGAAGACAGATAGTTATGGTTATAGTTTTCTTCAGCTATTATAAAAGATAAGTTATCCCTCTTTTTATTTAGACAGAAAAGAGGAGATGATGGGGAATGTACTGTGTATGTTCATCTTATTAATTATTGAATAAAGTACTTGTTTGGCCAATGAGACAGCAAGTTAGATGGGACTAGGAGTCAAAGAGGGTTCTGGGAAATGTAGTAGAGAAGTGGTGTTCCAGGCAGGAATTGGCATAGCAAGGAGACTCATATTTAAGAAAGGAGATAAAGGAAGTGTCCGCTTTTCCCCTCGGCGCCTCCTCCAGTGGCGCCATGTAAGCCACTGACAAGAGAGGGTGCCAGCGGAAGGCGTCCTCTATAAGATAAGTCTTATAAAATATATAGATTTATGATAATTAAGACTGGGCTAACAGATGAGAAATCCTAGTCATTGGCCAAGCAGCTTTGAACCTAGATTTATCAGAACACACAGGCAACTGGGACCCAATTGAGAAGGAGACTGTTAGGGTGCACACTGGCCAATCCCAGTGCTTCTCCACAGACCACCCGGGCTCAGTGCCCTTGAGAATCTCACCATCATGTCACTGGGTCTCAGATTCAGTCCATAAAATGATGAAAGAGTACCACACCAGGGCTGAGGGGATGGCTTGGAGGCAGGGTGGGGGTAAAATCACTTGCTGTGCAAGTGTAAGGATATAAGTGCGAATCCCCAGAACCCACTTAAAAGTCCAGCCATGAACTGCAAACACCTGTAAGTAACTCCAACATCCCTGCAGGAAGATGGGAGACAGAAGTAGGGGAAGCCCTAAGTGTTTGCCAGCCAGCTCTCACGGCACACACGTCAGGACACAGCAGCTGTCCTGTCCCAAGGCGAGGACAGACAGCCCCCTCTCCTCTGACCATGCCCCCTGATGGTTTTTGCTCTGCATCACGTGCACCCTCACAATCTCACACACTAATTCCCTTGCACAGGTACAAACACACAGGGATCCATGCTACCAAAAGGGATTTGTTATCGAGATTCAAATGAGATAACGGGAGTATCTGGGTTCTGTGGGAGACTCTCTGCACCACTGGGTATAATCATGTTTCCTGAGAGAGATGGCAGGGTTGTGGGTGTACAGGCCCAGGAAAAAGTTTAAATGGGAACTTCTTAGCCCATGACAAAGCCAGCAAATAGTAGTCTTCTGGGGTTGTTGATGCCGTGGTATGTTAGAGTCTCCCCCTACCTGCTTTGGGGTCTCTTCCACGCCAGACGCTGGGCAAGTGCCATGGCCTGGTATACTGAATGCTACTGCTTCCTGGACAGGCTCTAACCTTCCTGGAGGTTGGGTCATGGTTTCTCTTAGAGTAGCAGTCTGTACATATGAATCAGTCAGAGTGTCAATGTGCAGCTCAGCTTACTCCTGCCCTGCCTGGCTGGTCCAGGTCACACCTTACTGACTGTTCCCAAAGAGCTTGAAAATGAAGGCAAGGAGAGCACAAGCCTGGAGGAGGGAAGATGGGGGTGAGGGATAGAAGGGAGGGGAAGGGAGGAGGGGGGAGGAGGAAGGAAGGAAGCCAGGAAGGAGGGAGAGGAGAGGGAAAGAGGGAGGGGAGAAAACAGGACTGAGACTCGGTAGAGTGAGAGGCAGGGAGGAGGAGGAGGAGTGGAAAAGGCAGGGCGAGAGGAGAGGAAAAGAGGGAAGAATGGAGCTACAGGGTAGAGACGTGAGATGAGGAAGTCTAAAAGGTGGTGGTTGTTCATCTGTGTCTGAAATGAGTTCTTCTACAAATTAAATTGTATGTGTGAGAGTATGCGGGGGGGGCAGAATTTGCGTGTGTGTGTGTGTGTGTGTGTGTGTGTGTGTGTGTGTGTGTGTGTAGGTGTGTAGGTGTGTACCTATGCATGGAGGCCAGAGGAGGACATGGCTCAAGCTGCTGTCACCACTCTCCCCACACCTGGCTTTGGAAGTGGGAAGCCAGTGTTTTTAGCAACAGAATCACCCCCTGCCCCCTTCAAAATAAATGCCACTGTTTGCATGTTTGCATGTCAGGAACGCAATATGATGTCATAAATTAAATACAGGCAGTGAAATGGCCACACAGTGGACCAGATCACTATGTCGGGGGTCTCAGACACTCCCGTAGCACATGCAGCTTTCAGCTCCTTTTAAACAGGACACAGTCTTGCTGATGCATCGTGCAGTTCACTTTGTCTCTGCACCTCGCCATCCTGGGCATTTGCTACCTTGTATCCCTCATTTACCTGACCCCCAGCCCCTGACCCTGATGACTCACATCCCTCTCTCCTTTAAGGCCACGTTTAGTTAGTTATCTTGTGGTTTCTGACTTGTTGGCAATTTAGTGGACTGACGGCACTCACTTTCACATAAGAAAAAATAAAACATATCCATCCAGGTTATAGAGAAAACCGACAAGGCTCAGGAACTGTGACAAATTGTGACAAAACCCAGTGAGTCTCATTTCCCTCGGGAAAGCCACTCTTTCACTGGCACCCCCCTTTGACAGTTTGTGTGGCATTATTTCTGTTTTCTGTTGTGAGTGCATATGCATGCGTGACCATGTGCAGGTACACACGTGCATTATCCGCGTACATGTGTGCACACAAAGGTTCTGGGGAGGGTTGCTGGAAGTCTCCATTCTGTCAAACTGGCAAGCTCTACCTTTCAGGCATCACCCAGACCCAGCACCAAAAATGCACCTCCACTGCTAAAGCAGCCTACATTCTGGTTACACTTTGATACCACCGTAAAGCTGAGCAATGACCAGGGACGCTGCTCCCCCACCATCAAACTCTGACAATGCATTTCTTAAAGCAAGTCACCAGTGGGCCTTTACTGGTGGCATATGCCATTTGCCTTTTCTCAGTCTTACAAACTAGATAGATGGTAGATAGATAGAAAGATACATAGATCTAAATCTGTATTCTTATAGCTCATATCTTTTCATGTTAAAAATGCCCATGTCAATAGCATGTCCTGGTTTGATGAGTACCATTCATCTGCAAATCCTCCACACTCTTGAGTCCACATACCCATGCTGTGGGTAGAAACCTATATTCCCTCATGATGGCTATGGCAGGTTATTTTAGCTTCTGTTCCTACCCCCAGCCAAGCTGTTTGCTCCCACCAGGAAGGATCGCAACCCCCCACCCTTCTGAGGCCTCCCTGATCCCACGCTCTAGAACAGTGACCTTTTGACAGGGCTGCATGTTCAGGCAGGGGGGGCGGGAGCAAGGGTGACAAAGAAGTACACATACAGGGGAAGGGCCCTGGTAAAGCTGGGCAGATGGATCTGTGATATAAGCTTTTAATTAGGGCCGCAAGGCTGCCTGACCTCTCAAGAGACAAAAGGTGTGTGCTCATATCCCACGGCTCACCTGCTCCAACACCCCTCGCCCATTAGCCAGGCGCCTCTCAGGCCCCACCTGGAGCATGCGGAGCAGGAGAGGCGCCTTTCTTCCCAGGGCGAAATCAGCAGTTTAACATGACATGTTCTCAGCTGGCAGATGGGAGAGGGCGGGCTGTCACCTCAATAGAATCTGATCTGATGCTTAGGTAAGGCCAGGACAAAGATGGAATTGTTCCAATAGAGCAAGGACAGTCACCTCTCACACTGTGGGGTGAAGGGGGGGGGAGCTGCACTACGAGGAAGCCACCCCGCCAAGTGCGTGATCTCCGCAGTATTTACACTTGTCACCGTCTTTAAAACCCTCAACTGTGCAGACAGATGGGTACGTTCTGTTTGCTTCCTAGATTAGGAGCCCAAGGCTCAAGGAGTGAAGTTACAGCAGCCCTGAAGCAGATCCAGGGACCATTGCTGTCCTGCTGCAGATCCTGCTCCAACTGCAACCTCAATGCATTGTCTGTGGTCCCTACCCCACTTCCAGAGCACCGAGCTGTAGTTCAAATGCTAAGCATTGAGCAATTCCAATCCCACAGGATCTGTGCCTCCACTGCATGGATGTGGACACCGAGACTCAGGAACAAAGCCTGATTTTCTATAGCTGCACAATCGGCTTCTGATAGACACAGTGTAGAGCCCTTGTGCCTGGGGGTAGCTTAGAGGGGCTATCTGTGGCATAAACAGCACCCTAAGTTATCCTGAACCCAAAAGAAGCCTATGACTCCATGCAGAGTGCCATAAGCTGACACCCAAGCCCGACCACTGACAGAAGCAGGAAGCCTGAGACACTGAGATGCTTAGGGGTTCAACCTGCTCCTCCAGATTCTCAGCAGGAAGGCTGGGACCAGATGCCTAGGCTCTTGACTCACAACCAGCTCAGCCCTGCTTCTCCGACCTACTCCACATCTATGAACATGGAGTGGCAGGGACCAGAGGGCACTGACTGTCTCTGAGCCCAGAGCTCCTTCCGATGCCCTTGTTACCAGGTTCAATGTATGTGCCCTCTTTGAGAAGCTCTCTTCATTTATAGCCTGTTCTTCCTCTCTCCCTACCTTCTTCCTTCCCCATTTCCTGGTTTCATCCCTCCTCCTACTTGTCCCTCCTTTAAATTATTTTAAAACATTCAAACTTATAGGATATTTATTTGCAAAAATACCACAAAGACTCTCTCTGACCCTTTTCTCATGTTCTTTAACAACACATACTACCAGTGGTCTAAGCATCTCTGGATAGATTCATGATGGGTAGACAAAGAGACAGACATCAATAAAAAGATACAGATGCATACATGAGCTCTTTTTTATCCCGAATATCTCACTGTGTGTTTCTTAAAACACTGCTTTTGTCCTCACACAGCAAACAGTAATAGAAGGCAGTAGAATGGATGGCCCCAATGCTCCAGTCAATGAATGGCCTAATTCAAAGGAAAGTGAGGTCTCTGGCCAGGGCTAAAATTCAAGGTCTCTTCCCTCCATTTAGCTGCCATGGTCCTTCCACAGCCTCTCTTTGCCTTTTGTGAACTTGACATTGATAAAGACTTCTGGCCAGCCTCAGTGTAATGTGAGAGTGTCTGCTGTCTCCCAAGAATAAGATTCTAGCCGAGCCTTGCAGGGGGACCCCCAGAGAGGGGACTAGAGCCTTCCCGGTGCACTGAGGCATGTGATGGCAATTAGTCCCAATACTGTCTGGATCTACTTTGATCACCTGGGGAAGGTGGCATCCGCCAGATTCCTCCACTGTGAAGTTACTCTCTTTTCCTTTTTAATGAGTTAGTATCTTTTGGTGAGGGATTGAGGGCACAGCAAACTCGGGCTTCAGCCAGTACCGACACACTGTTGTTTCTAGTCTGGATCGGTTCCTGCGTTCAAAGTTGTCAGAAGCTGATTTCCTACATCATTTCTCAGCGGGTACTCCTTTGGTGGATGTTTTTTATTAGCATATACTAATGATATATAATCACAGATTGCCTTGTGACATGTCCATGCTGGGATTAACGTGCTTTGCTGGTGGTTACCCTCTTGGCCCTCTCTTGACGCTTCTTCCTATTTCTACTGTCAGTGGCTGTGTGTTTCTGTGTAGACCAATGTGACCACTGAGTTTCATTCGAGTTACTTACAGGAGGAGCATGGGGTACTTACGAGTGGCTGAAGATAATGTCTCCCAACCCCCAGCAACCATTATCTATCTGCTTAAAGATCTTCAGAGACGTGGGGGCAGGGGGCGGGTCATGAGCCCCTCTCCTTAGCTGGTGTGAACTTTGTCATCTTCTGTTTCTAAAGGCTCTTTCATTTATTTATTACTTTATGTGGGTACAGGCTCAGTCAATAGCTTTTATTCACTTTGTCACACACACACACACACACACACACACACACACACACACACACACAAACACAAACACACACTCAAAGAAATCTTCTGAGATATCGCAGGAACAGCCTGAGCTTGCAAGGCTGACCTCCAGAAGTGGCCCCACTGAGAGAGTGTGGGAAGGCAGGAAGGCTCTGGAAGGCTCTGTGCTAGGGTTAGCTATCTCCCCTGCCCTCAGCAGTGAGGCTTCAATATCTCCTTCTTGGACAAACAGATCAATACAAGCTTTTTAACATCTTCAATGAGAGCTCATTAATGCTCCCTGGGTGTCCTCCTGCAGCCATGCTGACCTGGGAGGAGCCGGGAAGCCGAACTGCAGACAGATAATTATCCCAGGCATACCACTTCGGATCAGCTCTTGGCACAATGTGAATTGTTTCCCTAATTATCCAGGACAGCAGCTAGGGAGAGTGCAAACTAATTGAAAATACACAATGCTGTATTTGTGCTGGTGTGGTGCAGCCTGTGTGCTGGGTTAAATGCTCGCAAAGGGGAACGGGGACACAAGGTCCCCTCTTCCACACCACACATGCCTCCATCTCTCTGTCCATCACTGCGGCTCTCAGGAGTCTGATGGTCTAGGATGATCTTGAGAACACTTCTGTGAAAGTCACATGACAGAGATAAAAGAATTAAAGGGCAATTGTCACACGGTCCTGCCTGAGTCATTTGTCTTTCCAGATCTTTTCCATCCATCACAGAGAGGGGTTAGAAGTGGAAACTTTAGCCACGGGGCTTTACCCAACTCACAGAAATGCTTTTCCCAAATATGCTTGGACCTTTTGGATCCAGCTTTCCCGAATGGTAAGATAGCAAGTCATGTTGCCTGTGCTGACAACACATGGCTGGGGACCCACCTTGGCCCTGTGTGAGAAGCAGTATTACATAATCCGTTTCAAACTGTTCAAGCAGGCAGTAGTTTGTTTCACCCAGAGAACTCTCTGTTTGGTGCACTGTGAGCATCTCATCCCTTTTGTCCTTACTCCCAGGAATCTCAAGGCAAAACTTACAACATTTCAAAGCGCTGTTGCTTGGCCTGAGGATGTAGATGTCATCTCCTTTATTCAGTTCATCAGAGGTGACTCCAGAGTCTAGACTCAGGCTTCTCACAGTCCTAGATCCTGAATTTCTGTCATGCTTTACTGGGAACTATTGCCCATGGGTTCATGGGTTTTCACATGTGGTTCCCTGCTGGTGGTGCTATTCTGGAAAGTGCTGGAATCTTAAGGAGGTAGAGCCTTACTGGAGGAAGTGGGCTGGCAAGGGCCAGCCAAGGCTTTATAGTCCTACCCACTTCCTGTTTACTCTCTGCTTCCTGACTGCAGATGCCATGTGATTTCATGCTCCTGTGGCCACGCCTTCCCTCTGAGACGAACTGTAACACTTCTTAAACTATGAAGCAAAATAAACCCTGTGATGCTCAGTTGGTCAATTCCACACAAGTCAGAGTCACCTGGGAAGAGGAATCCTCAGCTGAGGAGCAGCCTCCACCAGATTGCCCTGTGAGTAAGCCTATGGCATGTTTTCTTGATTGCTGATGGATGTAGGAGGACCCAGCCCACTGTGGGCGGTGCCCTCCCTAGGCTGATGGTCCTGGGTGCTGAGCAAGCCACTGGGAGCCAAGCCAGTCAGCAGCACCCCTTCCCCAGGGTCTCTGCTTCAGTTCCTGTCTCCTTTGAGTTCCTGCTCTGACTTCCCTGATGAAGCCCTGAGAAGTACAATGAAATAAACCCTTTCTTCCCCGAGTTTCTGTTGATCATAGCAACAAGAAGTGGCTGGCACACCCTTCCAAGTTGCTTTAGTCTGATATCTTTTCAAAGGATGAGGAAAGGGGCTGACAAGGTCTGAGGTGTTCTGTTGTTCTGGGTCTGGCCTCCTGCTGGGAATGGCAGGCTCTCTCTGTAAGGGACAACCGGACAGAAAACTCACAGACTCGGGAGGCCACAGTCCCTGCTGAAGCTACTAAAGTCTGACAGGATGGTACAAAAGCAACCATAGAAAGGAGATACATGAGGGGAGTGTGGCTATGTTCCTAAAGCTATTTCTAGTCTAGTACCAAACTTGAATTTCATCTCATTTTCGGGAATCACAAAACATACTTCCTTTGACTTTCTGAATTAACCCTTTAAGAGTAAACTTCTTCTCAGCTTGCAGCTGTATGAAACAGGCCATCGCCATTGGCTGGATTTGCCTCCAAGGCCTTAGTTTGCCAATCCCAGACAGACAGAATTTAGTGCACAGGTAGAAGAAATCCAAACCCCTGGAGATTTCTGGTGGGGGCTAGTAAAGGTGATTAGTGTAGTGTAGAACTGCTGAGCCACAGGGAGATGGAGCTAAGTTGTACACCCCTGGGAACATGTACACAGGCACAGAGTGGCTGAGGATAGCCCAGTCCACTAAGAAAGAAAGCCATTTTAGACTGACTTTCATGTTCTTATTGAACCACCATTGAGAGTCAAGGCAATGTAGTATCGCCCTGGCTTGGATCCAATATGGTTTGCAAAGGTCTGAGTGTGAAAGACTTGGTCCTCACAGGAAGATGTGAGCCCAATGTGAGGGATAAGGTGAGTGGAGACAGTCCCTCAGTGGGGGGGGATGGGAATCCAGTACCTGCTCCCCCACCCCTGCTCCCAGCTTCTCACTTCTGCCATCTGTACTCTCACTTTGATGCATTGGGCCACCATAGACCCAAAGCAACTGGGCCAACAGACCCTTGCTTGCAACCTGTAAAACCCTGAGCCCAAGTAACCCTTTTCTTTATTAAGTTGTTTTTCTCAAGTGTTTTCTCACAGTGATAGAAAGCTAAAACCATATGGTTGACACAAAGACTAATGAGAAGCTGGAGGTGGTGTTCTCTTCTGGCCCTACTCCTTAACACACTTCCAAAGAGAATATGAGGACAAGCTCTGTTGTCAGTACCACCGCAAAGCACCCCTGCCTACCTTGCCACCGTATGTTGGAACTGATCATCGTCACCATTACTGCAACCATCCTGTCACTGTCACCATGACCTGCATAGCCAGGATCACAACCACTACCATGACCACAATCACACTATGACCACTGATGTTATTACCATGGAAACAACTGCTACCCCTACTACCATGACTCTCACTGGCTCCACCACCATTGTTAATACAATCATAGCTAAGTCTGCCAGGACCACGGCACCACCATTGTAGTCATGGACACCATTACCTCCACAGTCATCACCAGAGCAATAGCTATTGTGAGCATCACCACTGCCAAGCCAAACACCCCCATACCTCCCACCAACCCATGCCCACTCTAACCAATTTCTATAAACACCGTCCGTCATTACTTCTCATTTACCCTCTGCCTTCACTGTGACCTCAAACACCATCACTGGCCATGTCTTGACTCAAGATGTTCAGAACAACATGATTCTGAGGCCCTTTCTGTAGATATTTACTTGACTGACTGATTCCATTTTCCACCTATCATTGGAAGGAAATAATTCAAATTTGGATAAGAATCCCAAAGAAAGATCTCTTCCAAATCATGGTTCATAATAATGAAATTTGTGTCAATATAACCAGCAAATACTTTTAAAGGGGTTCATATACATTATGGTACACTGTGTCAAAGAACAGATACAGGTATTAAAAATATTCACCAAGCTTTAGCTATGGAGCCATGCATTTAAAGTAGTATTAATTGTGCAGTGCATGCATGTCTGCTATCGTTGGAGGAGGTGTGCACAGCACACATTCATGCCTACAGCACCTTCATTTGAGTGGTCCAAAGTGGGAAACTAAAATGCCGCCTTGTATTTTCCTCCTTTTCCAATTGCTCTCTAATTAGAAAACACCACACTGTTGACCAAAAAAGGATATTTTGAGGGAAAAGATATGGGTCCATCTTCCAATCTTCAAAATAGAGTTTTCAAACAGTCGTCTCCTCTGAGGAGCCTTTTGCTTGGGGATCTGTTTGGGTTTTGTTTGACCACTGGAAAGTTATTGACAGGTCCATCAAACCCATCCTGTAGCCTAATATATACTGCAGATGCCAGTACCACTTCCTGCATCCACTCATGTGGATTCCTCCCTGAACATGGAAATTTTCAGCATCCCTATCCCTTCCTTCCCTGCACTCCCACTCTCTCTCATCCCATTTCAACCCCTCCACTCCCTTCCCCTTTCTTTACTTCTTCTCTGCTTCCCTTCCTCCCCATATCTCCCTCTCCACAAATGTTTGTTGGGCATCTTCTGTCAGCCATGTTGGCCTTGGTCAACTGATTAGACAGGTACCTTTCCCATCCCAGAGGAGACACAGACAACAAATAAACAGGAGAGGAATTAGACACTGCCAGAAGTTTGCTTCTGTTTGTGGTACCCCTACACCTGACCATTAGCCATCACCCAGTTCCCAGCTCAGAGCTTGGGTTTCATACAGCATCCAGGAGAACATCTGATCCCTTTCCTCTGTACTTCCCCAGGGAACAGGAGTGCAGGGTGGAGACATGAACACCTGTCCACCAGCAGCTGGGCCAGTTTCAGGCCTCAGGGTCAGGCGGGCCACTTCCCTGCCTGCAGATGGCTTAGAATGTGAATGTTTCTTGGATCTATTGACATTTCTATAAATTATTCCCCTGGGGGCCAATAATGATGATTTTGGAAATCAAAGGTCTTCCCTGGCCACTTTCTGGAAATGCCTTTGCTGTGATCCGAATCCACCTGCTGTCCTTTCACTTACAGCAACATGGAAGGCCACCATACCAAACCCCTCCTCTGTCTTAGCTGAGCCGATTGAGCTGAAATGCAGGGCCCCAACTTTCAGACAGTATTAGTGAGTCCCACTGTTTATAACCATTTCACCTTGTTTATAAAAGGTTGTATCTGGGATCAACTGGGCTAGGGGAACAGCTCAGTTGGGGAAGTGCTTGCTTTACAGACAGCAGTGTCTGAGTTAGATTCCAGAAACCACATCAAAATGCCAGGCATGGTGGCACCTGTCTGGTCTGGGGAACCAGGGAACCAGGAAGGAGGCAGGAGGATCCTTGGAACTTCCTGGCCAGCTAGTCTGGCCTGCTTGGGGAGTTCTAGGTCAGGAAGAGGAGGCCCTGTCTAAAATGTAAGAGGGGGGTTGCCATCCAAGCAAGGGCAACCAAAGCGTCCTACTACAACACGAGGAAGGCCCTGGCTGTGTCCTGGTTTGGCAGGTGAGACAATTGCTCACAAGGAAGTGAAATGTTTTGCTTGAGCTTTTAAACATTTGATCAAGGACTGAGTTGGGACAGGCTGGCTCCAGTGTCCTGCAGAAGACAAATCACCCATGTGTGTCTACATGGTGGGATTGTGAGGACAAATGAACTCCTGTCAGAAATGTCTTGAGACTTCCCTTTATCATAGACATTTCTCTACTCCAGGTGTGTGTGCGTGTGTGTGTGTGTGTGTGTGTGTGTGTGTGTGTGTGTGTGTGTGTGGTGTATGTGTGTGTGTATATGTGTGTGTTGTGTGTGGGTGTATGTGTGGTGTATGTATGTTTGTCTTGTGTGTGTGTGTGTGTGTGTGTGTGTGTGTGTGTGTGTCTGTGTGGTGTATGTGTGTGTGTATATGTATGTGTTGTGTGTGGGGTGTATGTGTGGTGTATGTATGTTTGTCTTGTGTGTGTGTGTGTGTGTGTGTGTGTGTGTGTGCGCGCGCGCGCAGAATTCCGTTTTTAATACTGCAAACATCACTTGAATTAGCTTAGAGAGCAGGAAGAATTCCAGACAAGGAAGAAATTAACTTATCTGTGTAGGGCCTGGGAAGATGGCTCAGTGGGTGAAGAGCATGTGCAACCATGAGGACCTGAGTTTGAATCCCTGGCACCCACATAAATGTCAGACATAGCTGCATGTACTATGGGAGCATGGAGACAGGCAGATTCTGGATGCTCGCTAGCCAGGCAGTCTGGTCAAAAACGGGGAGCTTCAGGTACAGTGAGAGACTCTGTCTCAAGGGACTAAAGTGATTAGCAATAGAGGAAGACACTTTAAAGTCTTCCTCTGGCTTCCACATGCATGTGAGCAGCTGTACACACACACATACACACACACACACACACACACACACACACACACGGAGTAAAATTTGTTCACTCACTCACTCATTCCATCTTTCCTCCTTTCCTTGAATGTATGTCCTGTTCCGTGCCTGATTCCTTGGAGAATGTTCAACTACTCATGGACGGTAGCTCCTTGAGCCACAGGATAGAAGATTATCAAAAAGAAATAAGTCCCAGGTGTGAGACAGGGATGAGCTTGTGGGGCAGACAGGACCAAGAACAGTGTGTCACCAGGAGGAAACATGAGTGGAGTGTCCATTCACTCCATAGACATGGGGTTTGATACAGTGTCTAATGTCTAACTGTAAGAGGCCCTTCCCTCTGCAAATGGTCATTCCAGGATCCCATCTGGCTCATGATCTCAACCTTGACAGGTCACCAGGTCAGGGTGGCTGCTGGAAATAAGCGCCTGTAGGATGGGATTAGCTACTGTCTGCCCAGTGCTTCCTGATCTGGGGATTAAGCAGCTGGACATCGTGTACAGACCTTAAAACACAGCGTTCGATTTTACCACACCCACAGCCCTGGGAAGGAGTGAAGACTGTTTCCATTCCGTAAGTCAGAGAATTAAGTCCTCATCTGAAACTTGCCTGGGGTCACCCAGAGAGTAGGAAGCAAAAGCAGGCTTTGTCTGCAGGTCATACATTTGACCAGGTACCCCTCTCCTTGTACTTGACTGACTTTGAAGGTGGCTGCTCTCACCTGCCAGGCATTTGGGAAGCCTCTGTCTTTCCTCCATCAATCAATGATCAGCTTGTTCCCAAGAACTGCAGCTATTCTTGAGGCTTCTTTGCCTGTCTCTGGAGGGTGGTGGAGGGGAGAAGTCACCCTTCAAGACAAACCCCAGAACAAAATCCCTAAATACCCAACTCCCTCCCCAGACACACTGACAAATCCATCTCATTACACCTTGTCCCCGAGTTCCAGGGAGATCCCTTTGCAGATGAAGAAGATACCTGTGCCCATGGGTCTTGGTCCCTTGTTGGTCTGCAAAAACCCTACACTAATCCCACTTGAGGAAAACAAGTATGTCTGTCCCAAGAATTTTCTGGAGTTGGGGCGATTAGGCCCAGAGGAACTGAGACATTCTCTGACTTGGGAGAATCGGCCGGCAGGTGCATTCTTATTAAATCTAGTTTGTTTGGATCACCTTCAGCATCATAGGAAGGGACATCTTTGTGCCTCATTGCAAGCCTGAATAATAATAAATATCTTTCTAAGTAACCCACCATCCACCTGGCCTGTGCACTCTAATCATATTTATTCAGGATGTTGGCTTCTGTGAGCACCTGTCTCCAACAGTCTTATCGCGGCTTGAGCTCGTGGGGGAAACGACATGTCCAGCTGTTGCAGTGTGGAGTCTGCAGTATCTCCCAACAGAAATAAGGCAGGCAGCACCTGATAGGGGGAGGTTTTTTAATGTCAACGACTTGTGTCTAATTTTGGGGGTGACCAGCCTGTCAGCTCCAGGAGCCTGATCGGGCTTTGAGGTCTATGGCAGGCAGCAGCTGCCACTGCCTTGACACCTCTGTTTTTGTTATTATTATTATTCTTTCAGGGGCAAGAGCATCAGGGAAGTGGGGAGGAAAAGAAATAAGAGCAGGGGGAAAGCGGTGCTTCTATTTTGGTTGCATTTTCAAACCCTGTTTTAGTGCAAGAATTTAATTATACATATTTTCATCATTTCTCGTAAGCTGACATATTAATTAAGGGAGGCTCTAAATCAGGTTGTGTAGCACCGTTGGCTTCCCCTGTAAAAACATTTTTACCGTTTGGTACAAATAAAATAAAAGAAAAGTTAAAGGCAGAGGAGCAACTCTTGATTGTTGCTACACATGTGCCCCCTTCTTCTGCACCCCCCTCAATGTCACCAAAAAGTTGGTCTCGGTGTTGTCTTATCAACAAACGCATGGTGCCTGCTCAGCCCCCCAGTCTGTCCTGCTTGGTCTTGCAATGGAAAAGGTTTCCCCAAAGCTGTCTCTGCTACAGCTGCCAGCAGACAGCAGGGAGGGAGGCCACAGGGTGGGGAGAATCTCGGCGAGGGGTCACCTGGGAAATAGGCTCACCAGGCCAGACCTGTCTCCTGTAATTGACCCCAGGACCTCCACATCTGATGGATACCCAGAGGTCAGGGTTACACTGACTTCACTCCTAAGGGGGAGGCTGGTCCAAGGAGCCAGGTCATTTGCCAGAGCTGGGGAGAGGAGCCAAGCTGAGTCCTCGGATTCCAAAGCACGGATCCTCCTTCTTTGCTCAGTCTCCTGTGAGAGAATGTCCACACACAAACGGAATGGTTAACCTTCCACAGTGCTCTGAGCACATCGGTGGGTGGTGAAGAAAAAGATGGTGGCCTCTGCATGTGTCTTAAATGAACAATCTAGTGAATGTCCCAAGTGTGATTGGAAAGTTCTAAATGAGTTGGTGGGTTTGGGTGCAAAGCAGGGCAGCCAGGACTGAGGTGGGGTAATAGTCCCATGTAGCAGGAGATTACAGGAGAGCCCTTCAGCACCCCGGGTGGAAGGTCAGCTGACAGTGAGTCCAAGGAAAGGATGAAGGCAGAGGGGACCCCCTTGGAGATGATGACATGGGAAGGAAATGTCTCTGGGGTTCACAGAGTTCAAGAGGCTATAGGAGATGTCTGCCTGTCCCAACAGCAATGACGAGCCACCCTGATGCCTTAGGTGTGATGGCAGCAAACAACTGTGGTTCAGAAATGATGTTCTGTTTCCCATTTAGAAGCATCTCTCTCTCTCTCTCTCTCTCTCTCTCTCTCTCTCTCTCTCTCTCTCTCACACACACACACACACACACACACACAGATTATA